>NC_057795.1:256959258-257210303 GCF_018294505.1 Triticum aestivum | reverse complement strand
GCCCCCATTCATACCTCGTGGGCGCCAAATCACCTTCTCCCCGGGAAGCTCCCTTCTCCCGAGCCACGAAACCTCAGCCCCACCTCCATGGCGCCCCCCACCGCACCAATTTCACAGCCGCCCTCCTCCCTAATGCCGGAGACGCTGTCCAATTGCCGTCGTGCACTAGGCCGTGTGCCTCTTACTCTGTGCTGCTGGTGCTGCCTTGACGAGGGCCGCGTGAACCGTACCGGAGCCGATTCACCCCCACCGTTGTTCACGACGCTGGAGCAGCTCCAACTTCGGATCCGTCCAGAGTCCTGGCGCTGCTTCCGCGTAGCCGTCGGCCGTCGCGACATCGCTCTTTCCCTGCCGCCGCTCACCACCGCAACCGCGCCGGCCTCACCGACTCGGCAGCTGGACCTGCCTACTTCACCATGCCGCCAGATAGGTCACACCCTCATCTGAAATCACTTTATTTAGGCGTCAGTTGTTTGATTTTTTATTCTGGGCCAATCGATTCCCAATGGGAAGCAGCACCCCTCGAGGCAGCGGAGCTCCTAGGCTGCCGGTTGGCTGGTGTCTAACGTAAGGGTGCGGGGCCGCAAGTTCGCCACGGAAGAAGTGCTTAGATGGCTATCTTTTAGAGTTGCATGGGTTGAACGTACTGCCGCCGCCGGATCCGGATGACGGGGAGTCTTTGTGGATTGGCCCAGGGGCGGCGCAACCACGGCAGTGTGATGGGGCCAGGAGCGGGGTTTTGGACGGGGCCACAGACGGCGGAGGCAGGCCGCTCTGCCCTTGGTCGCTTGCTCTTCGGGGAAGATTCCAAACAGTGTCAGCTGGGAGGCACAAGACGGCCATCAAGCCATCCGGCGTAGATCGGACAGTACCAAAATGAAATAAAATCGTGTGACCCCAATATAGTCTTCAGTCAACAGACGTGTGACCACTCTCGTACCTTGCTGTTGATCTCTTAGTGTATTTCTTCGGATCAAAGAGATATGTCATTCTTAACTTTATGCGTTATCTGCATCTTCAGACACACCGTCTTCCGACTCATCGCAGCTGCTCCAACAAGGGAAGCATACACCAGAAGGGAGCTACAGTCCCCACTCAACAGTTCCCTGCATCGAATGCGCGTGCCCGACATGGACATACACAAGAACTGCAGGGCCATCGACAAGTCAGCACATGATGCTCACTCCTATGGATGGCAGCCAGATAGGTTGTACCCTCATCTTACTTGTGTGCAACATTTATGTCTTTGTTATTCATCTAAGCACGGAAAATAGATCATCACATTTCAGTGTATATTCATGCTGATCTCTTACGGGCCTTGTTCAGGAGTTCACGCTGTTCCATAGTTCAGCTAAGATACTTGTTCTTTAGGTAACGTTGTTCCATAGTTAACATCCATCAGCTAATGCTATCCCACAGGCTGGTGATTTAGTATTATACCACTTCTAGTATTACCTATGTTGTTCTTTAATACTTTTATGTGCCATCTAGTTAATCTCGAGTACAAACGATACATATTCTGTAGCTTTCATCCGTGTTCTCCCTTTAGTTTATGAGACCTGTTGCTGCTAGTTAACCCCAGTCCTACTATTTATGTCGTCTCCTACAGGCACTCATTTACATAAATCTAACTACTAGTTGTCTTCCATGCATGTTAGATATAATTGCACACACTGATATATCCACAAGAACCTCACGGAGCAATGTAAAGGCCAATAAACTTGATGTCAATGATACCTAATATGATGGAACATGTAAAGGCAGTTCTTCAGAAGCCTTGCAGAAAGATGATGAATCCTCTTCACCCCACAAGGTCCTTGCTCTAACTTGGCCTATGATATGGGTACAACATGCATATAATGTCCTGGAGTGTATCTACTCTGTTGCAATGCCATGTGCTTAGCATGTTGATCATGCATGTAAATATGTCATGCCTTCCTGTTTTTCAGTACCTATTCCATTCATGATAACATGTTTTCAAATTCAAGTACTGTCATTCTACTCTATCGCAATGCCATCTGCTTAATTTGGACATCATGCTTCTGAATATCTTATGCATTGTTATTCATCAGTATGTACTTCATCTGTCTGCCATACCATGTTTTTTTACATTGAAGTGTTGTTCTAGTGCTCTATTGCAATGCCATCTTATTTTCCCAATCATACACATGTATGTTGCCTTGGTTATTTCTGTACGTACTCCACTAGCATATAGTTTTACATTCAACTAGTTTTTTTCTGTTGTGTTGTCCTGTCGTATCCCTAGCTCTTACACCATACTCTCTCCGTCCGGATTACATGTTGCCGAAATGGAAAAAATGATGTATCTAGAACTGAAATACGCCTAGACCCATCCATTTTTTTCCGGATGGAGGGAATACATGTCAATATCTCATGCCTTTCTATTCTTCGGTACCTATTCCATCTCTCTGTTGTCGCATGTTTTATAATTAAAGCACCATTCTTCTATACAAGGCATGCAAGGGGAAGACGACTATGTTAGAATCTGAAGGGTTACAAACAAGGCCTTTGCAAAAGATCCAAATGCCAGGAGATAATAAACCAACTCCGGTTTTTATAGATACTGCTCCAGCACAGAGAAACCCAACTCCTACTGATAATAAGCAGATTCCAGTGGCCAAAGAACTAGTCCGCTCCAGTCGAGGAAAAATATGTCAACTCAATTCTAAGAAGCGTGTGCATATCCTTGCATCATGAAATTTTATAGCATGCTGATCATATTTTCTACATGTTTCTTACCCATCTCCCTTTTAGAAAATAAGCTTAACAAATAGAATAATTTCTGCAATGGTATCATTTATGAGGAAAGATTCTTGCAGGAATTCTCTGTGCTCCAATGTAGATGTAAGTACCTGTTGTATATCACTATATTTTTACATCAGCATATATTTTGTTAATCGGCGTGAATCCAACCTTTATCTGATCTAAATTTAGTTGTAGCAAAATGTATGATTAAAGGCCACAATGTTGATTTTTGTAAGGAAAACTGCCTAGTAGTTTTGCATCCTGAGCTGCATGAGTGTACTATCTCATATCAGTGGGTTTGAATACTTTGGTTCTGCAGTGGGTTTTTCAGTGTTTTTTTTACTGTGTTGTCCTGTCGTATCCCTAGCTCTTACATCATACTACCTCCGTCCGGATTAAATGTTGCAGAAATGGATAAAACTGGATGTATCTAGAACTGAAATACGCATAGACCCGTCCATTTATTTCCGGATGGAGGGATTACATGTCAATATGTCATGCCTTTCTATTCTTCAGTACCTATTCCATCTCTGCTGTAGCATGTTTTATAACTGAATCACCATTCTTCTATACAAGGCATGCAAGGGGAAGACGGCTCTGTTAGAATCTGAAGGGTTACAAACCAGGTCTTTGCAAAAGATCCAAACGCCACGAGATAATAAACCAACTCCATTTTTCATAGATACTGCTCCAGCACAGAGAAACCCAACTTCCACTAATAATAAGCAGATTCCAGTGGCCAAAGAACTAGTCCGCTCCAGTCCAGCAAAAGAATGTCAACGCCATTCTAAGAAGCGTGTGTGTATCCTTGCATCATGAAATTTTATAGCATTCGGATCATATTTTCTACATGTTTCTTACCCATCTCTCTTTTAGAAAATAAGGTTAAACGATAGAAGACTTCCTCCATTGGGATTGTATTCGAGGAAAATATCTTGCGGGAATTCTCTGTGCTCCAATGCTGATGTAAGTACCTGTTGTATATCACTATATTTTTACATCAACATGTATTTTGTTAATCGGCGTGAATCTAACCTTTATCTGATCTAAAATTAGTTGTAGCAAAATGTTAAAGGCGCCAATGTTGATTTTTGTAAGGAAAACTGCGTGGTAGTTTTGCATACTGAGCTGCATGAATGTACTATCTCATATCACGCACATTACTGAATTGTAGTGCTTCTTTGGTTGCCCATTCATTCATTGTGTCAATGTTGCTTTCGTACTACCTTACCTGGCTAATGATAGTTGTGCCATATTGTGTTAATTTGGTGTAGGCTACTTGCCCAAACGTTCGTTGTGTCAATGTTGCTTTCCTATTATCTGACTTGGCCAATGATAGCAATGATAGTGTGTTAATTTTGTGCAGGCTGCTGAACATAAGAAGACAAACTCTCAAAACAGCAAGGCAACCCCATTGTTTCTTTCCAGTAAATCTAGGTCAGGTAATATGGCAATAACTCATGATTAATCTGTTTGGTTCCCGTCCTAATTTATGTTATGATTCAGTGGTCGAGACACTCTCCACTATCAATAATACAAGCCTGCCAAAATCGCCATCTGAATCTATTCAGTATCCTTTGTCTCGAATGCAACGGAATAAATGTATGTTTGTGAACCAATTAATGGCTGAAGCAATGATGGAAATGGTGGATGAATCAGAGGTGCAGAGTCATGCGACACAACAACTGATCAATGTTTTCAGAGACAGTGTAGCAAAGCAGAAAGAACTTGCCCACATGCTTTTGGGCGTCATCTGTGCTGAGGTTACAGATTGTGACGTTGTAGATGGTTAGGTTCTGCTCATTTATTTGCACTGGCATCAATCTTTGATTGCCCAGTGGATGTAATTTCCTGTAATATATGCTGGATGTGCAACGTTATTCCCTGTATGTCGTACCTTTGCGTGATCGATTTTGGTCTTGTGCATAATTGCTGGTCGTAATGGGCTCAAATTATCTAATTTGGCCTAAAGACATGTACGAACTTTAGTGGGCCCATTAAGTTAGTGGGCCGTTACTAGGCCGAAAGTTAATGGTCGGCCCTCTTACCTCCCGGGTCGTTAACAGGCGGACATCGAAGCGGGCAACAGGTGGCCCCAGTTTATTTCACGGGCCGTTAACAGGCCGTTACTAAGTTTGGGCTACATATGGCCCAACTATGTTGTAGGCCTTTAGCAGGCCGAAAGAGACAGCGGGTTTGTACTGGATCATGAAGACAATGGGCCGCTAAGAGGCCGAAAGTCAGGTCGTATTGTAAATGGCCCAACTGTGTTGTGGGCCTTTAGCAGGCCGAAAGAGAAACCGGGCTGGTATTGGACCATGAAGGGCATGGGCCGTTAAAGGGCCAAAACTATGGTCCGACTACTACAAATGGCCCAACTCATTTATGGTCCGTTAACAGGCCGAAAGTCACACAGGGCCAGGAATTGGCCCAACACTTAAATGGGTCGCTAAAAGGCCAAAACTCAGGTCCGACTAAAAATGGCACAATTGATTTATGGGCCGTCAATAGGCTGAAAGTGACACCGGGCCAGAAAATTGGCCCAACACTTAAATGGGCCGCTAAAAGGCCGAAACTCAGGTCCGACAACAAATGGCCCATCAGATTTATGGGCCGTCAACAGGCTGAAAGACACACCGGGCTAGAAACTAGCCCAACATTTAAATGGGTCGCTAAAAGGCCGAAAGATGTATATCCTGAAAATTGGCCCATCCATTAAACGAGCCATTAATAGGCCGAAATCTCACCGGGCCGGTATTGAGCCCAGATATATAGCGGGCTGTTAACGGGCTCGAACTGACAATGGGCTGCAATGGTGTCAAATCTTTAACGGGCCGTTGACGGGCCGAATTGGCTCATCTCGTATGGGCCGTGGGATTAAATGGACCTGACACAAGTAGGCCTTATATGGGATGGACTGCTAATTTTTAATGGGCCGGCCTTTTCACAGGAATGGGCCTCTGTTGGGCCGTGCCACGTGTCGACGTACCATAGGCGTCTTCCGTCCAATGAGTGGATGACATCTGTCCCAATGGTGAGCCGACACATGTTTCCTCCAGCCAATGATGATTTTACATGTGGAAAATCCCCATTGGTTGGGGCTGTTAACGGGTTATCGGATGCAAAACCCGACCCGATAGCTTAACGATGTTCCGTTACGGTGGATGCCATGTGTCGGTCACCCTTGACGAAAGCACTTCTATGACGCGTGATTTATCGCCATGGAAGTGGACACTTCCGTGATGATAATTTTGGTAATGTCATGGAACACTTCTATGACAGCACAGGTATGACTATCTTGATTCTATCATAAATTTGTCATGGATGTACATGCATGACAAAAACGCGACCTACTGTGACAAATACGTATCATCACAGAAGTGTATTTTTTTTTGTAGTGAAAGTGGGTACAGAAGGTTGTGCCTTCTAGTTTCATCCATCTCATGATCATCAAAATGAATCCACTAACAAGGTTGATCAAGTCTTGTTAACAAACTCATTCCGAATAACACGGAACCGGAGAAATTTCGAATAACACTAAGTTACCTCAACGGGGATATGAAAATCCGCAACAATAAGAATATCATACTTTTTCTTGACAGTAGGGAGGGGAAATTCAAAACCTCCAATAATGATAGTTGGAACTTTTCCAATAGAATTGATGCTATGAACTTGAGATTGTTTCCTCGGAAAGTGTACTGTATGCTCATTACCATTAAGATGAAAAGTGACATTGCCTTTATTGCAATCAATAACAGCCCCTGCAGTATTCAAAAAGGGTCTACCAAGGATAATCGACATACTATCGTCCTCGGGAATATCAAGAATAACAAAGTCCGTTAAGATAGTGACATTTGCAACCACAACAGGCACATCCTCACAAATACCGACAGGTATAGCAGTTGATTTATCAGCCATTTGCAAAGATATTTCGGTAGGTGTCAACTTATTCAATTCAAGTCTACAATATAAAGAGAGAGGCATAACACTAACACCAGCTCCAGGATCACATAAAGCAGTTCTAACATAAATTTTTTTGATGGAGCATGGTATAGTTGGTACACCCGGATATGTAAGTTTCTTTGGTATTCCACCTTTAAAAGTGTAATTAGCAAGCATGGTGGAAATTTCAGCTTTCGGTATCTTTTATTTGTAACGATATCCTTCATATACTTAGCATAAGGATTTACTTTAAGCATATCAGTTAAGTGCATAGTAAGAAGATAGGTCTAACCATTTCAGCAAAGCACTCAAAATCCTCATCATCCTTTGTCTTGGATGGTTTAGGAGGAAAGGGCATGGGTTTTTGAACCCATGGTTCTCTTTCTCTACCGTGCTTCCTAGCAACAAAATCTCTCTTATCATAACGTTGATTCTTTGATTGTCAGTTATCAAGATCAACATCAGGTTCAATCTCTACTTCATTGTTTTTGCTAGGTTGAGCATCAACATGAACATTATCATTAACATTATCACTAGGTTCATGTTCATCACCTCATTGTGTTTCAGCATCAGAAATAGAAATATCATTGGGATTCTCAGGTGTGTCTATAGTAGGTTCACTAGAATCATGCAAAGTCCTATCATTTTTCTTTTTCTTCTTTTTGGAAGAACTAAGTGCCTCTAAATTGTTTCTTTGAGAATCTTGCTCGATTCTCTTAGGGTGGCCTTCAGGATACAAAGGTTCCTGAGTCATTCTACCAGTTCTAGTAGCCACTGTAACAACAAAGTCATTTTTATTATTTAATTCATCAAGCAAATCATTTTGAGCTTTAAGTACTTGCTCAGCTTGATAGCAACCATAGAAGCATATTTGCTAACGAGTTTGAGTTCACCTTTAACTCTAGCCATATTATCGCTCACACGTCCGATCTTGAAAGCATTATTCTTTAACTCCCTACCAACATAAGCATTAAAACTTTCTTGTCTAGCCATAAAGTCATCAAGTTCATCTAAGCATGGGCTATGAAATTTAGTAGAGGGGATTTCAACTTTATCATATCTATAGAGAGAATTTACCTTTACTACCTGTGTTGGGTTATCAAGACAATGTGGTTATTCAACAGGCGGTATATTAACACCATGTATTTCTTCAATAGGTGGTAAATTCTTAACATCTTCAACTTTAATACCTTTTTCTTTCATTGATTTCTTTGCCTCTTGCATATCTTCAGGACTGAGAAATAAAACACCTCTCTTCTTCGGAGTGGGTTCAGGAACAGGCTCAGGAGCTGGCTTAATTGGTTCAGGAATTGCCTTAGGAATTGGCTCAGGAAGAGTCCAATTATTTTCATTAGTCACCATATTATTCAATAGTAATGTAGCTTCGTCGACTATTCTTTCCCTGAAAACACAACCAACACAACTATCCAAGTAGTCCTTGGAAGCATCCGTTAGTCCATTATAAAAGATATCAAGTATTTCATTTTTCTTAAGAGGATGATCAGGCAAAGCATTAAGTAATTGGAGAAGTCTCCCCCAAGCTTGTGGGAGACTCTCTTCTTTGATTTGCACAAAATTATATATTTCCCGCAAGGCAGCTTGTTTCTTATGAGCAGGGAAATATTTAGCAGAGAAGTAATAAATCATATCCTAGGACTACGCACACAACCAGGAACAAGAGAATTGTACCAAGTCTTAGCATCACCCTTTAATGAGAACGGAAATATCTTAAGGATATAATAATATCGAGATTTATCATCGTGGGTAAACAGGGTGGCTATATCATTTAACTTGGTAAGATGTGCCACAACAGTTTCAGATTCAAGGCCATAAAAAGGATCAGATTCAACCAAAGTAATAATCTCAGGATCAACAGAGAATTCATAATCCTTATCGGTAACACAGATAGGTGAAGTAGCAAAAGCAGGGTCAGGTTTCATTCTAGCATTAAGAGACTGCTGCTTCCATTTAGCTAATAATTTCTTAAGATCATATCTATCATTGCAAGCAAAGATAGCTCTAGCAGCTTCTTCATTCATAACATAACCCTCAGGAACAACAGGCAATTCATAATCATTAGGAAAACCTTCATCATCACTATCATCAATAATAGCATCTTCAATAATTTCATTCCCTCTAACCCTAGCAAGTTGTTCATCAAGAAATTCACCTAATGGCAAAGTAGTATCACGCACAGAAGTAGTTTCATCATAAGTATCGTGCATAGCAGAAGTGGCATCATCAATAACATGCGACATATCAAAATTCATAGCAGTAGCAGGTTTAGGTGTCACAAGTTTACTAATAACAGAAGGAGAATCTAGTGCATAGCTAGATGGCAGTTCCTTACCTCCCCTCGTAGTTGAGGGCAAAATCTTGGTTCTGTCGTCTTTCAAGTTCTTCATAGTGATCAACAGATATAAATCCCAAGTGACTCAGAGAATAGATCTATGCTCCCCGACAATGGCGCCAGAAATTAGTCTTGATAACCCACAAGTGTAGGGGATCGCAACAACTTTTGAGGGTAAAGTATTCAACCCCAATTTATTGATTCGGCATAAGGGGAGCCAAAGAATATTCTTGAGTATTAGCAGTTGAGTTGTCAATTCAACCACACCTGGATAACTTAGTATCTGCAGCAAAGTATTTAGTAGCAAAGTAGTATGATAATAAAGGTAACGGTAGCAAAAGTAATATTTTTGGGTTTGTAGTGATTGTAACAATAGCAACGGAAAAGTAAATAAGCAAAGAACAATATGTGAAAAGCTCGTAGGCAATGGATCAGTAATGGATAATTATGTCGGATGCGATTCCTCATGTAATAGCTATAACATAGGGTGACAAAGAACTAGCTCCAGTTCATCAATGTAATGTAGGCATGTATTCCGTATATAGTCATACGTGCTTATGGAAAAGAACTTGCATGACATCTTTTGTCCTACCCTCCCGTGGCAGCGGGGTCCTAACGGAAATTAAGGGATATTAAGGCCTCCTTTTAATAGAGAACCGGAACAAAGCATTAGCACATAGTGATTACATGAACTCCTCAAACTACGGTCATCACCGAGAAGTATCCCGATTATTGTCACTTCGGGGTTTTCGGATCATAGCACATAATAGGTGACTATAGACTTGCAAGATAGGATCAAGAACACACATATATTCATGAAAACATAATAGGTTCAGATCTGAAATCATGGCACTCGGGCCCTAGTGACAAGCATTAAGCATAGCAAAGTCATAGCAATATCAATCTCAGAACATAGTGGATACTAGGGATCAAACCCTAACAAAACTAACTTGATTACATGGTAAATCTCATCCAACCCATCACCGTCCAGCAAGCCTACGATGGAATTACTCATGCACGGCGGTGAGCATCATGAAATTGGTGATGGAGGATGGTTGATGATGATGACAGCGACGAATCCCCCTCTCCGGAGCCCCGAACGGACTCCAGATCAGCCCTCCCGAGAGAGATTAGGGCTTGGCGGCAGCTCCGTATCGTAAAACGCGATGAAACTTTCCCTCTGATTTTTTTCTCCACGAGACGGAACACATGGAGTTGGAGTTGAGGTCGGCGGAGCCTCAGGGGGCCCACGAGACAGGGGGGCACGCCCAGGGGGGTGGGCGCGCCCCCCACCCTCGTGGACAGGGTGTGGACCCCCTGGTCTTGATTCTTTCGCCAGTATTTTTTATATTTTCCAAAAAGTGCCTCCGTGGATCTTCAGGACATTCCGAGAACTTTTGTTTTCTACACATAAAACAACATCATGGCAGTTCTGCTGAAAACAGCGTCAGTCCGAGTTAGTTTCATTCAAATCATGCAAGTTAGAGTCCAAAACAAGGGCAAAAGGGTTTGGAAAAGTAGATACGTTGGAGACGTATCATCCGGCCAATGCTCTAACGAGCTCATCGATCACCGGGAGGCGCAAGAAGGCGACGAGGGAGGGAACGGGCGAGCTATAGAGCTCTTAGGACAGAAGGGGTCGTGGGGACATGAGGAAGAAGCGGTCGAATGCCATTAAAGCCTTGTCGGCACTGTGCGCCCATGGGCGCGCAGCGACGAGCGCTAACGAGGAAGCGGATGGAGGGGGAGAAGGGTCCAAGGGGACGATGATGATGTGTGGAACATGTTGGACAGGGTCACACGCGCAAAGACAACAAGAGGAGGCGAGGCCAAAGCCCAAACGACGTCTAGGGCGCGCACACTGCATGCCAGTCGGTGGTCACCACGTGAGCTGATGAGGAGAACGTTCCAAGGTCTGGAAAATGTTATCTAGGGGTTAGTCCTTCCAGTGGTGGTTGCAACTGAGGTGGTAGCTCGTTCAAAGTTATTGCGGTTAAGTGGGAAGTGTCCTATGAAGTTTACTGTTGCAAACTTGATCAAACCAATGTGATCAACATAGAGATGCTAAGGGCCAAAAGAGATGTCTAGTAGGTTTAGGATCAGAAGGACTATAGTTCTGTGAAGTTAGAGAGGAAATGGACCAGGATTTAATACAATTTCTTAACAACTACTTAAACTGGTCCAGAATCAAGATCATGATGATGCACTCAATTGAAGAAGCCACTTGAACTGAGATTTGGCATGGCAATGGTATTTGGTCATATGAAGATGCTCTAAAAGTTTATACCAATTGGATAAACCAAAATGGTACTTGCTTTCACAAACATCTCCTCGGGACAGAAACTTGCAAACATTCCTAAGGGAAAATGGCTAGAAGAAATATGCCCAAATTTGATGGAGACAGGTTATATGCATAAGAGAAGGCCTAGAAAAATTTGTAGCCTAGAAAAATATACTTGCTTCACAAACTAAAAATTTGGACAGAAACAAAGATCTGAAGCTGTGCTCACATTGATGCTTTGCATGAGCTCAAATATTGTTTAGAGCTTTGATTTGATGATATGAAGGACCATGCAAAATGTCAACTCATTTGGATATGCCTAGCTTGTACCTCCTTCACAAAGTTTCTTTCTAGACAAAAACTTTGGAAAATCATTAATAAATAATTACTAGGCAAATGAGGTTGAATTTTGGCACGTGGCAATGATATGGAGGGGAAAGGATGTCTAAAAGGTTTGGAGTCTATTTGGCAAAGCTAAATAGCACTTGCTTCACAATGTGCCATTTGGGGCAAAATAGGAAAAGGAATATTTGAGGATTACTTCTGAACATGGCAATGAAATTACTAGAATTATTTGATAAAGATATGACCCAAAAAAATTACTAGAATTATTTGGAAAGTTTTGGAGTGATGGAAAGATAGGTTGCTTCACAACCTAGGGCTTTAATAGAAAAGGAATATTCCCAATAAAAAGAATATTAGGATTTGGGCTAGGATGAAAGTGGAAAGGTCTAGGGTTGGATAGGGGGGTGACAAGCTACTCTGAAAGAAAGAAGAGGTCATCTTCTTCAGTTTCCAGACCACATAGCCACAGAAAAAGAAAACTCAGGCAAAAACCTCAGAAAAATAAAAGAAAAAGAAAGTGCCAAAAATCAGGCTGTGACACAGGAATTGCAAGATCCACCTTTGTAGGCAATTTGACTGATGGGTTATGCAAAACATCGTGGAAAACATTCGAGGGTACCGGCTTACGCTGAGACCCCAGCCGGCTTAAAGCATCAACGGCTTCATTTTTCCTTCGATCAACATGCTCCACTTGATAACCTTTGAAATGACCAGCAATAGTGTCAACCTCTCGGTGATAACCCGCCATGAGTGGATCCTTTGAATCCCAAGTTCCTGACACTTGCTGAGCCACCAAATCTGAGTCGCCAAAGCACCTCACCCGGCTTAGATTCATCTCTTTAGCCATCCGAAGACCATGGAGTAAGGCTTCATACTCAGCTGCATTGTTAGTACAAGGGAACATCAACCTTAAAACATAACAAAATTTATCACCTCGCCGTGAAGTCAATATCACTCTAGCCCCCAAGCCTTCCAATTACCTGGATCCATCAAAGTGAATAGTCCAATATGTGCTATCCGGCTTATCCTTAGGCATCTGCAATTCCGTCCAGTCATTGATGAAATCCACAAGTGCTTGAGACTTTATAGTTGTCTGAGGCATATACTTCAAGCCATGGGGTCCAAGCTCAATGGCCCACTTAGCTACTCGACCCGTGGATTCTCTGTTTTGAATAATATCTCCCAAGGGAGCAGAACTAACCACAGTGATGGGATGACCAAGGAAATATTGCTTCAACTTGTGGCTAGCCATGAACACGCCGTATACCAACTTCTGCCAATGCGGGTATCACTGCTTAGACTCAATGAGCACCTCACTGACATAATAAACCGGCCTTTGAACCGAATACACCTTGCGTGACTCCTTCCTTTCAACCACGACTGCCACACTGACGGCTCTGTTGTTTGCAGCCACATATAACAGCAAGGGCTCCTTCTCAATAGGAGCTGCAAGAACCGGTGGTTCAACTAGCTGTCTCTTAAACGCCTCAAACGCCTCATTAGCAGCATCACTCTAGACGAAGTCATCTGTCTTTTTCATCATTTGATACAAAGGGATGGCCTTCTCTCCCAAGCGGCTTATAAACCGGCTCAAAGCTGCAATATGACCCACAAACTGCTGGACGTCATTGAGACATGCCGGCTTAGCCAAAGAAGTGATAGCCTTCTCTCCCAGGCTTCTCTCTGGTTAGCTTCAATGCCTCTCTCAGAAACCAGGAAACCCAATGGTTTCCCTGCTGGCACGCCGAAGACACACTTGGCTAGGTTAAGCATCATTTTATAGACCCGGAGATTGTCAAAGGTCTCTTTCAAACCATCTATCAAAGTCTCCTTCTTCTTGGATTTCACAACAATATCATCCACATAGGTGTGAACATTGCGTCCAATCTGGCCATGAAGGCAATTATGAACGCACCGTTGGTAAGTCGCTGGGGCACTCTTGAGCCCAAAGGGCACAGACACATAGAAGAAGGCTCCAAAGGGAGTGATGAAATTTGTCTTCTCCTAGTCCTTAACTGCCATCTTGACCTGATGATATCCAGAATAAGCATCCAAAAAGCTCAAACGCTCACAACTCGCCGTAGCATCAATAATCTGATCAATACAAGAGAGAGAGTAAAAGGGTCAGTCGGACAGGCCTTATTAAGGTCTGTATAATCCACACACATACGCCAAGTGATGTTTTTCTTAAGTACCATCACCGGGTTAGCCAACCACTCCAGATGAAAAACTTCAATGATGAACCGTGCCACCAAGAGCCGGGCCACTTCTTCACCAATTGCCTTGCACCTCTCTTCATTAAAACGACGAAAGAATTGCTTGAACGGTTTAAACTTTGGATCCACATTAAGAGTGTGCTCAGCGAGTTCCCTCGGTACACCTGGCATGTCAAAAGGTTTCCATCCAAAGATAGCCCGGTTCTCACAGATGAACTCGTTGAGCGCACTTTCTTATTTCGGATTCATATTAGCACTGATGCTGAACTGTTTGGACAAGTCACTGGGCACAAAATCAACCAACTTAGTGTCATCTGCCGACTTAAACTTTAACAGGGGGTCATTTTCTGTACTTGGCTTCTTCAAAGGCGTCATATCCGCCGGGTCAACATTATCTTTATAAAACTTTAACTCATCCTTGGCATAGGCCGACTCAGCATACACAACATCAACCCTTTCACAATCCAGAGCAATCTTTCTATCACCATGCACCATGATGGTGCCCTTATGACCCGACACTTTAAGCTGCAAATAAACATAACAAGGTCGTGCCATAAATTTGATATAAGCCGGCCGCCCGAACAAAGCATGATACAGGCTCTTGATCTTGACCACCTCAAAGGCCAATTTCTCAGCTCTGGAATCATGATGTTCTCCAAAGGCCACCTCCAGGGCTATCTTACCTACTGGATACACCGACTTACCAGGCACCACCCCATTGAAAACAGTAGAGGATGTCTTAAGATCTTTGTCAGTCAAATTCATACGATGAAAAGTCTCATGGTAAAGGATATTGATACTGCTGCCCCATCCATGAGCACCTTTGTAAGCTTATACCCTCCTACCTGTGGAGCAACCACCAATGCCAACTGACCTGGATTGTCAACCCGGGGCGGGTGATCCTCACGGCTCCATAAAATAGGATGCTTAGACCATCTCAAAAAACGAGTGTAGCAACCACGATCCGAATGGACCGAAGTATATGTGCTTCAATGTCATCCCTGGATCGGTAATGCTGACAGGCACAGTACTCGAGGAATTATAACAGAGTTCTATCACACACTTATTACATCGAGTCCTCATAAAGAGTATGATTACACAAAAATATCATGGCTGAAGGCCATCTAAACTAAATAACCAGAAGCTTCGAAGGTAGAGTCCATCACCTCCAACGCCATAGCTGAGTGCAAGACAAGGACCTATCACACCTTATTCGTCGTCTGAGTAGTCTGCAACATGAGACGTTGCAGTAGTGTAGGTCGGCACATTGAATATGCTGGCAGAGTTACACTGTAAAGCTATGAAATGCAAGAACTATATCTACATGCAATATTTGGCTGGTGGAGGCTCTAAGTTTATGATTTTGCATAAAGCTAGTTTTTCCCTACAACAAAGGAATAAATTTATTTAACTACTCCCAAGTTGTCCAATATTTGAGAAGGTTCCCCCAACTCAAATCCCAATTAAAAGTATCATCATTAAACCTTTCAATTAATTAAAGAGTGATGAGATCAACAATAATATCCAATTTGAAGATGTCTATAACCGGGGACACGGCTAACCATGATTAGTTTATACACTCTGCAGAGGTTGCATAGTTTTCCCCACAAGACTCGACCGCATCGATGATCGGATGATCGAGACATAGTCTTTCTGACGCACTTACTCTCTACTCTGGGCAGACTGGTACACCTACTTTCCCCTACATCTCCTAGTCCACCTCTTCGAGAGCTCATGCAACTTACACAACTATGCCAGAGCCCATAATGGCTTGTGGCTGCACACAGAAGTTTCTAGGCATGAAATATCATATGATCCCTTTGAGCCTGGGTGGCGAACCGAACAAAAGATCACACGGGTACTCCGGGATTTCCCTAAATAGACAACACTGGGTTCCCCAGGTGCCCCAACCAATCCACCCAGATGTGTATTAAAGTTGCCACCTTAATGTTATCCCAGATTAATAACTCTCATAACTTCCATGTGAATCCCGATCCGATCCCCGTCTACGAGCATGGCTAAGCAATAATAGAGCTAACATATATTCCCGGGGGTGATAAAAAGGTATAAGGTTCCTACCTCAAGTACTACAACCAAACCACATGTTCCCAATCCTACTCATGCAAATATTTGAGGGGCAATACTAATGCAGAGTAAAAACTGGGTATAGAATCAAAGTGTGAACTTGCCTTGCTGACGATCTACAAACTCTAGAGATTCATAGTAACAAGTTTCGCACTCCGGGTAATCTAGCATAGACGAACAGTAGCATACATAAACAATCACTCAAATGAAACAAGGAGAAAACCGAGAAAAGATCCAAATCAAACACAAAACAACCAAACGGCTTAAAGTAACAGAGAGTAACACCTAACAACATAATTATCATGTGGATTAGATCTTAACAGTAGGAACATGTGATCAGCTATGATTTGCAAAAAGAAACAACTCAAACGGAAAAACGAAACTCGAGAAACCAACAAAACAAGATCGTTTACTAATCTGAACTAATGTCAAATTTTACAGTGTCAAAATCATGTTCAACTTGGTTAACTGGAAAGAACAGATCGTTACGAAGATTTAGGCACTGGTTTCATCTAATTCGGACAAACCAGCAAAAAGTTACGCTAATTTTAAGATCAGGGGCTAAATCGCGAGAAAACTATTCGTGGATAGGTCCCTGGCCGAAAATAAACTAAAAAGAAAAAACTACGGCGCGAACATTCGTTAACGGAACTAATCTAACGAAAATCATTCACTAACAGATCTAAACGAATGAACGTTCGTTAAATAACTAAACGGCCTGAAAAAATAAACCAAGGAAAACCTAATAAAAAACCGGCGGTTCGGTGGTTTTACCGGTTCTGGAAAAAAATCGGCGGCGGCGAGATCTGGCGCGGCATCGGCGGTGGCGTCGGCGGCGCGGGGCGAGGCGAGGCGAGGCGGTGGCGCTGGCGGCGGCAGCAGCAGGTGGCGGCGGCAGTGACTAGCAGCAGCGGCGGCGTTTGGTGAGGAGGGGAGGGCGGCGGCGGCGGTATTTAAGGAGGGGGATCGGGGGAGTTCCCAACTTGGGGAAGGGGCGATGGGGTCGGGGCGGGCTCGGACTCCAGTGGAGTCCGGCTCCCATACGGCACGGCGGCGGGAGGAAGGCAGTGGCGCGCGGAGTGGGCCGGCTGGGTTTCGGCCCAGTCGGTCCGGGAGAATTCTTTTAAACAATTACGTCGCAAAAGAAAAATCCTAAATAAAATAAAAACAAATTCTAAAAGTTCCAGAAACAATTTTCACCGTCCAAACCTAATATTTAGGACAAGATGAACATATTCCTGGACTAATATGCAATTTTTCAAAAATGCCATTTTTCTAATTCAAATAAAATAGCAAATAAAGTAATAATTTGATTTTAAAACTCTTTCTCCAATATTTCCCTGAAGTTGAAGAAGTCATATTATATTCTCTCATATATTTTTATTATTGGAAATAATTGGAGAGAAAACATAATAAAATCAAATTGATCCTCTCTTCAAATTTGAAATAAATTCAAATATGAATTTTGTGAAACCTCCAACTCTCTCCTTGGGTCCTTGAGTTGCTTAAGATTTCTAGGATCACAACAAAATGCAAAAATAAATATGACATGCATATGATGATCTATGTATAACATCCAAATTGAAAATTGGGATGTTATAAACCTACCCCCCCCCCCCTTAAGAAGAATCCCACCCTCGAGATTTGTGTTGGTCAGCAAAAAGGTTTGGGTGGTCCTTGCGAAGATCTTCTTCTCGCTCCCAGGTGGCTTCCTCTTCGGTATGGTGGCTCCACTGAACTTTGCAAAACTTGATAACCTTGCTGCGAGTAATTCAACTGGAAAACTCGAGAATCTTGACTATCTTCTCTTCATAGGTCAGATCACTATCCAACTGAATTGCTTCCAGTGGCACTGTATATCTCAGAGGAATATCAGCCATCTCTGCGTGACACTTCTTCAACTAGGAAACATGAAACACATCATGAACTGCTGACAATCCTTCTGGCAATTCCAAATGTACGCCACTTCTCGCATGCGTTCCAAAACTTTGTATGGTACCACAAAACATGGTGCTAGCTTTCCCTTGACTCCAAAATGTTTAACTCCTCGAAGTGGGGACACATGAAGATATGCTCTATCTCCGACTTCATAAACTATCTTCTTGCGTTTAGTATCCGCATAACTCTTCTGCCTGGACTGCGCTACCTTGAGTCTGTCTCAAATCAACTTAACCTTCTCTTCAGAGTCTTTGATTAAGTCTGGTCCGAACAACTGTCGATCTCTAAATTCATCCCACAATAATGGGGTCCTGCACCTCCTTCCGTACAAAGCTTCAAAAGGGGCCATCTTCAAACTGGCTTGATAACTGTTGTTATAAGAGAACTCTGCGTAGGGAAAATTGTCATCCCAACTAGGTCCATAATCTAGCACACAAGCCGTCAACGTGTATTCTAGAATCTTATTGACTCTCTCGGTCTTTCCATCTGTCTGTGGATGAAAGGCTGTACTGAACTCTAGCCTGGTACCCAAAGTTTCATGCAACTGATTCCAAAACTTTGAAGTAAACTGGGCTCCTCTATCTGATACAATGGTCCTAGGAACTCCATGCAGACATACGATCTTGGTCATGTATATATTTGCCAACTTAGCACCCGTATAAGTTGTCTTCACCGGGATGAAATGGGAAGTTTCGTCAAATGGTCGACTACAACCCAGATAGAGTCATAGCCTAAATGAGTCCTGGGTAATCCAGTGACAAAATCCATGCCAAGTTTATCCCACTTCCATTTGGGTATCGGCAACGGTTGTAGCAATCCGGCTGGCTTCTAATGCTCTGCCTTGACTCTCTGACATACATCACATACTGCTACATACTCGGCAATATCCTTCTTTATTCCTGTCCACCAGAAACTTCCTTCAAATCCAGATACATCTTGGTGTTGCCTGGGTGAATCGAGTAAGGTGAATCATGGGCCTCCTAAAGAATCAACTTCCTGAACTCAGGGTCGGTAGGCACATATATGCGATCCTCAAACCATAAGGTGTCATGCTCATCCTCACAAAATCCTTTAGCATTTCCTTTGCTCATCCTTTCCTTTATCTCAGCAATCTCCTTGTCAATCTTCTGGGCTTCTCTGATCTTACCCAACAAAGTGGACTGAATTTCCAATGCGGCAACATAACCTCTCGGAACTATCTCCAAGCACAGTTCTCGAAGGTCATCTGCTAACTCCTTTGGTAATCCTTTGGTTATGAGCGTGTTAACATAACTCTTGCGTCTCAACACATCTGCTACAACATTGGCCTTTCCGGGATGATAATGCAATCTCATGTCATAATCCTTTATGAGCTCCAACCATCTATGTTGCCTGAGATTCAACTCCTTTTGCGTAAAGATGTACTTCAAACTCTTATGATCCGTGTATACATCACAACAGTTTCGGATGAGAAAGTGTCTCCATGTCTTCAGCGCATGCACTATGGCTGCTAACTCCAAATCATGCATAACATAATTCAACTCATGAGGTCGAAGCTGTCGTGAGACATATGAAACAACTCTCCCTTCCTGCATAAGCACACCTCCAAGTCCTCGACGTGAAGCGTTGCAATATATTTGAAAATCCTTGTGTTGGTCTAGGAGAATCTGAACTGGGGAGGTAACCAAATGTTTCTTTAACTCCTGAAAACTGGCCTCACATTCCTCAGTCCATTTAAACTTGGTGTCCTTCTTCAATAACTCTGCCATGGGCTTTGCAATCTTGGAGAATTCTCAATAAACCTCCGGTAATAACCTGCGAGTCCAAGAAAACTCCTAATCTCTCAAACTGAGGTGGGTGCCAACCATTTAGTGACAGAAGTAACATTGGTAGGGTCTACTGCTATTCCTTCTCCGGATATAACATGTCCGAGAAATCCAACCTCCTTTAACCAGAACTCACATTTGCTGAACTTGGCATACAACTGATGTTCTCTGAGCTTGTCAAGAACCAAGCGCAAATGCTCCTTATGCTCTTCTGCATTCTTCGAGTAGACCAATATATCATCAATGAACACCACGACGAACTTATCCAAAAACTCCATAAACACCTTGTTCATCATACAGATGAAATAGGCTGGTGCGTTAGTCAAACCAAATGACATAACTGTATACTCATATATCCCATACCTTGTGGTAAAGGCTGTCTTAGGTATATCCTGCGCTCGGATCTTCAACTGGTGATAACCTGATCGAAGATCTATTTTGGAGAAAACTTTAGCTCCTTGCAACTAGTCAAACAAATCATTGATCATTGGTATAGGGTATTTGTTCTTGATCGTCACTTCATTCAGCGCACGATAATCAACAACCATCCTCAAAGATCCGTCCTTCTTCTCCACTAGAAGCACTGGGGCTCCCCAAGGTGATGAACTTGGTCGAATGTAACCTTTCTCCAGTAACTCCTTAATCTGCTTCTTAATTTCCTCCAGATCTTTTGCTGGCATCCTATATGGTCTCTTGGATATTGGTTCGGTGCCTGGCAATAACTCAATCAAAAACTCAATGTCTCGATCCGGTGGCGTGCCTGGTAACTCCTCCAGAAATACGTCGGGATAATCCTTCACTACTGGTACTTCCTCCTGAACAACTCCTGTTAAGGAATTCACCTGAGTCCTCCTCAGCGCATGCTCGGATACATACTTGATCCTCTTTCCTTCTGGGGTGGTGGGAAGAATTGATTACAGCTGCAATTGATGTTTCCCTCAAACTTGGATAGCCAATCCATGCCTAGTATCACATCCAATCCTTGTGACTCCAGAACAATCAGGTCGGTGGGGAAAACATGTCTACCTATGGTTACTGGCAACTGATAGCATCCCCTACTAGCCATATACTCCGCTCCTAGGGAACTTACTAACATAGGTGACTTAAGGGCTACGATTGGGAATTTATACTTCTCCACAAATCCCCTTGATATGAATGAATGTGATGCACCGGTATCGAAAAGAACAAGTGTGGTAAATGCATTAATCAAAAACTTACAGACAACTGCGTCGAGTTGATCCTCAATCTCCTCCACACTGACGTGGTTCAACTGACCTTTGGTGAAGGGGTTGGTGTCGGTGTCAAAACCGGTGGATCTCGGGTAGGGGGTCCCGAACTATGCATCTAAGGCTAATGGTAATAGGAGGCGGGGGACACGATGTTTACCCAGGTTCGGGCCCTCTCTATGGAGGTAATACCCTACTTCCTGCTTGATTGATCTTGATGATATGAGTATTACAAGAGTTGATCTACCATGAGATCTAGAGGCTAAACCCACAAGCTAGCCTATGATTATGATTGTTGTCATCCTACGGACTAAACCCTCCGATTTATATAGACACCGGAGGGGCTTAGGGTTACACAGAGTCAATTATAAAGAAGGAAATCTACATATCCGAATTGCCAAGCTTGCCTTGCACGCAAAGGAGAGTCCCACCTGGACACGGGACGAAGTCTTCAATCTTGTATCTTCATAGTCCAATAGTCCAGCATAAGCATATAGTCCGGCCGTCCGAGGACCCCCTAATCCAGGACTCCCTCAGTAGCCCCTGAACCAGGCTTCAATGAAGATGAGTCCGGCGCATGGATTGTCTTCGGCATTGCAAGGCGGGTTCCTTCTCCGAATACTCCAAAGAAGATCTTGAACACAAGAATCGTGTCTGGATCTGCAAAACAAATTCCACATACCACCATAGAGAGCACAATATTCCACCACGTCTAATTTGCTGATAAATTTTTCGTAGCGTGACATCACGCCGCGGCCCGGACATTATTCGAACCATTTTCTCAACCTGCTACTGCACGTCTCGCGAGGCGGTTTTATTTTGCACGTCTTGTCGAAGCAGAGATCATGTCCCCTTATCATGGGATTCTCATCAATATGGGTGTGGGTAACCCAACCGTGCCATTAACATGGCACTTGGGGAATAATCGAGTTTCCAGGGCAAGTGGGGAGGCGCGTGACCCCCGCTACCTTTATAAGGAGATAAGGATTCCCCTTTTTCACCCATGCCTTCTTCTTCCTCTACTCATCCATTCTCGAGCTCCAACGCCCAAGCTTTCACCTTCTTCGCAAAGTAATTCCGAACATGTTCGGAGCGGGAGGCAAGTGGATGGCCTCCTCCATAATGAAGGAGGACATCAAGAAGCTTCGGGAGGTCGGATACCTGTCCGCAGACATCGCACATCGTCTTCCGGCCGAAGGGCAGGGCATCCCTACCCCAAAACCCTAGGAAAGGGTAGTATTCCTCTCTCACTTCGTTTGCAGGCTGGGATTCCCACTCCACCCATTCGTCCGCGGACTAATGTTCTACTATGGGCTGGACTTCCATGATCTGGCCCCCAAATTCATCCTTAACATCTCGGCGTTTATCATCGTGTGCAAGGCCTTCCTCCGCATCACACCCCACTTCGGCCTATTGCTGAAGACCTTCAATGTGAATCCAAAGGTGGTGGGCGGCCAACAAGCAGAGTGCGGGGGCGCCATGGTGGGCAAGATGCCCAATGTCACCTAGCCCGAGGGCTCCTTTGTGGAGACTGTGAAGGGGTGACAATCGGGGTGGTTCTACATCACCGAGCCACGCGACGCTAACTGGGCGGCGACCCCCGAATTTTGATCCGGCGTCCCCATGCGGCTCACCTCCTGGAAAGAGAAGGGCTTAGCTTGGGGCTCGGCGGAAGAACTGACCGGACTTTAGACCTGCGTCCAAAATATGATAAGCAAGAAAAGCAAGCTCGTCAATGTGGTCCAGATTATGCTCCTCCATCGGATCCTTCCGTGTCAAAGACGGGTTTGCAATCTGTGGGAGTTCGACCCGGCTGAACACCAGATGCTGCAAGAGCTCTTCGGCATGACGCACGAAGACGTCAGGAAGGTGCTTTCCAAGGCCACCGAGGTACCACCGCCCATAACCGAAGATCGCAGACTCAGCGCAAAATGCTGAGCCAATCCGATAAGTTTTCATATTTTGCAAGATATGCCTTTTACTAGGACATCCGTGGGAGGAATCTAAGCCTCCATGCCGATTTTACAGGCCTGGGTAGCGACAGCGGAGCAGATCGACTGTCCGGCTCCGCTACTTGAAGATCCAGAATCGCCTCTTCTAACGAAGATGTTGTTTCCGGCGCCCTATGAGGTGCCGGAGAAGAAGGCCAAGAAGACAGCCACGGGGACCAGACAAGGTCTCCGGCGCAAGGTTGCATCGGACATGGCGTCCGAAGACACCGAGACGCACTCCTCCTCCTAAGACGACGAGGAGGAGGAGGAAATCCATCCCCCCCCCCACCGAGGGGAGAAAGAAGAGGAAGGCCGCCCCGCATGGGGAGGCCAAGGTGTCCAAGAAGGGAAAAAACTTCCTTACGGACCACTCCACCGCAGCCACCAACAGAGACAAGGAGTCGGAGCCCAGGGACAAGCCCCTGGCTAAGTCGTAAGTATCCGGACACAATAGTACTTCCGGTATGTTTGCTTTATCACTTCTTATCATGCCAAACATGCACCTGCAGTCCGACCAAATCCCACATCGAGGTATCCTCCTCTTCGGAGGGGTCTCTGGACCCGTCGGCTATGAACAACGATTTGCTACCGATAGCCTCCTCCCCCAGGCCCACGGACGACACCGAGGTGTTGTCTCGAAGGATACCGGGCCAAGGGGAGACTGTTCCGGAGATGCCCCCCAGGTGAAATCCCAGTCGCCGGGCACATGGGGGGGACCCCCATGGACTCTGATAATGGGGGCCGCAGCCAGTTTGGCCCCCAGCCGAATGCGGCTCCGGAAACCCAAGTGGTTCCGAATTCAGGAAGGCAGCCTCTCTCTAAGGAGGGTAAGCCGCCTGTACCGATGACCTCTATCCATCCAGAGGCACCGGACAACTTGCTGGAAGCGCTTCGCAACGCTTCCATTAATGAAGAACACCGTACTCTTATGAGTACGGTGACTGAGAAGGTCCAGTCCACCAAAAGCGGATTGACCGAAGCTTGCGCTAGCCTTCTAACAGGCTTTGAGGTAAGTAATAAAATTGTAAGAGAATATCATAGTATAGAAAGTAGCCCCAGATGCTCTGTTTCATGTTCGGAAAGAAAAGCTGAACAGAGGAACAAATAACGTTCGCAGGAGTCTAACAGAAGATGTCTATGTGAATAAGCAGGTGTCACTTCTGGCCGCTGCCACTCGTACCGTGGAGGTCTCTGGACTAAAGCAGGACCTGGAGCGGACCGAGGGAGAGCTCGGCCTCGCGAAGAGGCAGGTCGAGGAAAGTCAAGGTACGCAATACCCCATCTGTATATTTGTAAAGGATAAATGGTTTCTGCTGATAGAAGCGTCATGAACTTTGATAGGGGCCACAACCGAAGTGGCGGCCCTTAAGAAGGCGCTGGCCGAGATCGAAGACAAAGCGGCCAAGGAGCGCACCGAGCGCGAGAAGCAAGAGGCCCGGGTCGCGAGGTCCAGCAAGAGCTCCAGGATTTCGCCCAGAAATACAAGTCCTTGGAGCGTGAGTCTAAGACTCAAGAGTCCGAGCTTGCTAAGGCCCTCCAGAGCATGCAAGACACCAAAGCCGAAGCCCAGAAGGCCCTTTAGGAGATTCAGGCAGCCAAGAATATTGCGGCGGTAAGGTATTCGTTATGCAAAGCAAGCATGTGAAGGGAGACATTATTTTTACTTACCCGAATTTTGAGCTCTCCAGGAGCGTTCGCAGATCTGCCGCGCAGCATATCTGATGCCGCAGAGTTCTACCGAGCCGAAGAAGGGAGCTCGACGGAGAAGTTGTTCTGGTCTCAATATCTTGGGATAGAACATCCGATGCCCTTGAGCGACCAGCTGAAGCAACTAGTTGAGCTGCACAAGGCAGCCGAACTGGCCATGAAGGACCTCATAGTCTGGCTGTGGCCTGCCGAGCCTATGCCCAGCAGCTACTTCGGTCTCGTGAAGCGGCTTGTGAGTCCTGCCCACGACTGGAAGCCATAAAGCGGTCAGTTTGCATTGAAGGTGCGCGAATGGCCTTCGCCCGCGCAAAAGTGCACTGGGCGAAGATGGATGCCGAAAAGCTGATGACCGAGGGGCCACCAAAGTGTAAGGAGCACCGCCGTCGCGAAAATTATTATGACAATGTCCTGAAGGGCTCCCGCCTTGTGGCTGAGCAATGTGCTAAGGATGTAATCTTTGAATGAATGCACTCATTTTATCCTGTAATATGAAACAAGTTCATTTGCACAATATAATGCTTGTTGACTTAAAATTTTACCTTCTGTGCGGCCGCTTACAAAATCTGAGAGTCAGCCAGTCGTCGGCTTCTGCCCCCATGTAACTAGTACAGGGGTGTTCGGGATAATTCTAAACACTCTTTATCCAAATTTGTGGTTCTTTAAGGAGGTGTTTAGCGCAACGAACAAGGCAATCGGACTATACAGCTTTATCACCCTCACTTAGCCATAGAAGTTCTATAATTTTAAATTTTGGTGTAGCCCCTGGTATTCGGAAGGCCGAACTTGGAGCGCTATACACGCCTAAATCAGACAAAGACCGATTCCTCGCCTGAAGAGGAAAAGATCTTTAAGGATTCGAAACCTCTCGAACAGCGACCAGCTCTCGCCGCATCATGGCAGTCAGTTTTCGGCTTTCTCTACTGAGGTGCTCGTCCGGAAGAACCAGGACACAATCGCATTAGTTCTCCCTTTACTACCCTAGCCGATATAGCGGAACTTAGGGTAAGATGAAGGAAATATGCCCTAGAGGCAATAATAAAGTTATTATTTATTTCCTTATTTCATGATAAATGTTTATTATTCATGCTAGAATTGTATTAACCGGAAACATAATACATGTGTGAATACATAGACAAACATAGTGTCACTAGTATGCCTCTACTTGACTAGCTTGTTGATCAAAGATGGTTGTGTTTCCTAGCCATAGACATGAGTTGTCATTTGATTAACGGGATCACATCATTAGAAGAATGATGTGATTGACTTGGCCCATTCCGTTAGCTTAGCACTTGATCGTTTAATATGTTGCTATTGCTTTCTTCATGACTTATATATGTTCCTATAACTATGAGATTATGCAACTCCCGTTTACCGGAGGAACACCTTGTGTGCTACCAAACGTCACAACGTAACTGGGTGATTATAAAGGGGCTCTACAGGTGTCTCCAAAGGTACATGTTGAGTTGGCGTATTTCGAGATTAGGTTTTGTCACTCCGATTGTCGGAGAGGTATCTCTGGGCCTTCTCAGTAATGCACATCACTACAAGCCTTGCAAGCAATATAGCTAAAGAGTTAGTTACGGAATGATGCATTACATAACTAGTAAGAGACTTGTCGGTAACGAGATTGAACTAGGTATTGAGATACCGACGATCGAATCTCGGGCAAGTAACATATGTTGTTATGCGGTTTGACCGATAAAGATCTTCGTAGAATATGTGGGAGTCAATATGAGCATCCAGGTTCCGCTATTGGTTATTGACCGGAAACGTGTTTCAGTCATGTCTACATAGTTCTCGAATCCGTAGGGTCCAAACGCTTAAGGTTTTGATGACAGTTTTATTATGAGTTTATGAGTTTTGATGTACCGAAGGATTTCGGAGTCCCGGATGAGATCGGGGACATTACGAGGAGTCTCGAAATGGTCGAGACATAAAGATCGATATATTGGACGACTATATTCGGACATCGGAAAGGTTCCGAGTGTTCGGGTATTTTTTGGAGTACCGGGGAGATACGGGAATACGGGAGAAGAAGTATATGGGCCTTATTGGGCTTTAGGGGAGATAGAGAGGCATGCCGCGCGCCCCCCAATGACTAGTCCGAATTGGACTAGGGGGAGGGGCGGCGCCCCCTTCTTCCTTCTATTCCCTCTCCCCCTTCCTTGTCTCCTACTCCTACTACATGGAAGGGGAGGAATCCTACTCCTGGTGGGAGTAGGACTCCTCCAGGGCGCGCCATAGGGGCCGGACCTCTCCCCCTCCTCCACTCCTTTATATACGGGGGCAGGGGGGCACCTCTAGACAACAACAATTGATCTCTTGATCTCTTAGCCGTGTGCGGTTCCCCCCTCAACCATAGTCCTCCTCGATAATATTGTAGCGGTGCTTAGGCGAAGCCCTGCGATGGTAGAACATCAAGATCGTCACCACGCCATCGTGCTGACGGAACTCTCCCTCGACACTCTGCTGGATCGGAGTACGGGGGACGTTATCGAGCTGAACGTGTGCTAGAACTCGAAGGTGTCGTAGTTTCAGTGCTTGATCAGTCGGGCCGTGAAGACGTACGACTACATCAACCGCGTTGTTCTAACGCTTCCGCTTTCGGTCTACGAGGGTACGTGGACACACTCTCCCCTCTCGTTGCTATGCATCACCATGATCTTGCGTGTGTGTAGGAATTTCTTTGAAATTACTACGTTCACCAACAGTGGCATCAGAGCCTGGTTTTATGCGTAGATGTTATATGCACGAGTAGAACACAAGTGAGTTGTGGGCAATACAAGTCATACTGCTTACCAGCATGTCATACTTTGGTTCGGCGGTATTGCTGGATGAAGCGGCCCGGACCGACATTACACGTACGCTTACGCGAGACTGGTTCTACCGACATGCTTTGCACACAGGTGGCTGGTGGGTGTCAGTTTCTCCAACTTCAGTTGAACCGAGTGTGGCTACGCCCGGTCCTTGCGAAGGTTAAAACACCACTAACTTAACGAACTATCGTTGTGGTTTTGATGCGTAGGTAAGAACGGTTCTTGCTCAGCCCGTAGCAGCCACGTAAAATTTGCAACAACAAAGTAGAGGAGGTCTAACTTGTTTTTGCAGGGCATGTTGTCATGTGATATGGTCAAGACGTGATGCTATATTTTATTGTATGAGATGATCATGTTTTGTAACCGAGTTATCGGCAACTGGCAGGAGCCATATGGTTGTCGCTTTATTGTATGAAATGCAAATGCCCTGTAATTGCTTTACTTTATCACTAAGCGGTAGCGATAGTCGTAGAAGCAATAGATGGCGTAACAACAACGATGCTACGATGGAGATCAAGGTGTCGTGCCGGTGATGATGGTGATCACGATGGTTCTTCGGAGATGGAGATCGCAAGCACAAGATGATGATGGCCATATCATATCACTTATATTGATTGCATGTGATGTTTATCCTTTATGCATCTTATCTTGCTTTGATTGACGGTAGCATTTTAAGATGATCTCTCACTTATTATCAAGAAGTGTTCTCCCCGAGTATGCACCGTTGCAAAAGTTCTTCGTGCTGAGACATCACGTGATGATCGGGTGTGATAAGCTCTACGTTCAAATACAACAGGTGCAAAACAGTTGCACACGCGGAATACTCAGGTTAACCTTGACGAGCCTAGCATATACAGATATGGCCTCGGAACACGGAGACCGAAAGGTCGAACGTGAATCATATAGTAGATATGATCAACATAGTGATGTTCACCATTGAAAACTACTCCATCTCACGTGATGATCGTACATGGTTTAGTTGATTTGGATCACGTGATCACTTAGATGACTAGAGAGATGTCTGTCTAAGTGGGAGTTCTTTAGTAATATGATTAATTGAACTTAAATTTATCATGAACTTAGTCCTGATAGTATTTTGCAAATTATGTTGTAGATCAATAGCTCGCATTGTTGCTTCCTTATGTTTATTTTTGATATGCTCTTAGAGAAAAACTATGTTGAAAGATATTAGTAGCAATGATGCGGATTAGATTCGTGATCTGAGGTTTATCCTCATTGCTGCACAGAAGAATTATGTCCTTGATGCACCTCTTGGTGACAGACCTATTGTAGGAGCAGATGCAGACGTTATGAACGTTTGGCGAGCTAAATATGATGACTACTTGATAGTTTAGTGCACCATGCTTAACGGCTTAGAATTGGTACTTCAAAGATGTTTTGAACGTCATGGACCATATGGGATGTTCCAGGAGTTGAAGTTAATATTTCAAGCAAATACCCGAGTTGAGAGATATGAAGTCTCCAACAAGTTCTATAGATAAAAGATGGAGGAGAATCGCTCAAGTAGTGAGCATGTGCTCATATTGTCTGGTTACTACAATCACTTGAATCAAGTGGGAGTTAATCTTCCAGATAAGATAGTGATTGACAGAGTTCTCTAGCCACCATCACCAAGTTACTAGAACTTCGTGATGAACTATAGTATGCAAGGGATGACAAAAACGATTCCCGAGCTCTTCGTGATGTTGAAATCGATGAAGGTAGAAATCAAGAAAGAGCATCAAGTGTTGATGATTGACAAGACCACTAGTTTCAAGAAAAGGGCAAAGGGAAAGAAAGGGAACTTCAAGTAGAATGGCAAGCAAGTTGTCACTCCCGCGAAGAAGCCCAAAGTTGGACCAAAGCCTGAAACTGAGTGCTTCTACTACAAAGGAAATTGTCACTGGAAGTGGAAATGCCCTGAATATTTGGTAGATAAGAAGGATGGCAAAGTGAACAAGGGTATATTTGATATACAGGTTATTGATGTGTACCTTACTTGTGTTTATAGTAACCCCTGGGTATTTGATACTTGTTCGGTTGCTAAGATTAGTAACTCGAAATAGGAGTTACAGAATAAATAGAGACTAGTTGAGGGTGAAGTGACAATGAGTGTTGGAAGTAGTTCCAAGATTGATATGATCATCATCGCACACTCCCTATACTTTCGGGATTAGTGTTAAACCTAAATAAATGTTATTTGGCGTTTGCGTTGAGCATGAATATGATTTGATCATGTTTATTGCAATACGATTATTCATTTAAAGTGAGAGAATAATTATTGTTCTGTTTACATGAATAAAACCTTCAATGGTCATACACCCAATGAAAATAGTTTGTTGGATCTCGATCGTAATGATACACATATTCATAATATTGATGCCAAAAGATGCAAAGTTGATAATGATAGTGCAACTTGTTTGTGGCACTGCCGTTTGGGTCATATCGGTGTAAAGTGCATGAATAAATTCCATGCTGATGTTTTTTTTGAATCACTTGATTATGAATCATATTGATGCTTGTGAACCGTGCCTTTTGGGCAAGATGACTAAAACTCCGTTCTCCGGAACAATGGAACGAGCTACTGTCTTGTTGGAAATAATACATACTGATGTATGCAGACCAATGAGTATTATGGCTCGTGGCGGGTATCGTTATTTTCTGACCTTCACAAATGATTTGAGCAGATATGAGTATATCTACTTAATGAAATATAAGTCTGAAACAGTTGAAAGGTTCAAAGAATTTCAGAGTGAAGTGGAAAACCATCGTAACAAGAAAAATAAAGTTTCTACGATCTGATCATGGAGATGAATATTTGAGTTATGAGTTTGGCCTTCAGTTAAAAAAATGTGGAATAGTTTCACAAACTCATGCCACCTGGAACACCACAGCGTAACGGTGTGTTCGAACGTCATAACCGCACTTTATTTGATATGATGCCATCAATGATGTCTCTTACCGATTTAGCAATATTGTTTTGGGGTTATGCATTAGAGATAGCTGCATTCACGTTAAAATAGGGCACCATCTAAATCCGTTGAGACGACACCGTATGAACTATGGTTTAGCAATAAACCTAAGTTGTCGTTTCTTAAAGTTTGGGGCTGCGATGCTTATGTGAAATACTTTCAACCTGATAAGCTCGGACCCAAATCGGAGAAGTGCGTCTTCATAGAATACCCAAAGGAAACTGTTGGGTACACCTTCTATCACAGATCCGAAGGCAAAATATTCGTTGCTAAGATGGATCCTTTCTAGAGAAGGAGTTTCTCTTGAAAGAAGTGAGTGGGAGGAAAGTAGAGCTTGGTAAGGTAATTGTACCTGCTCCCGAATTGGAAAGTAGTTCATCACAGAAATTAGTTCCACTGATTCCTACACCAATTAGTGATGAAGCTAATGATGATGATCATGAAACTTCAGATTAAGTTACTACAAAACCTCGTAGGTCTTCCAAAGTACAGTACACACCAGAGTGGTACGGTAATCCTGTTCTGGAAGTCATGTTACTAGACCATGATAAACCTACGAACTATGAGGAAGCGACGATGAGCCCAGATTCCGGGAAATGGTTTGAGGCCATGAAATCTGAGATGGGATCCATGCATGAGAACAAAGTGTGGACTTTGGTGGACTTTCCCGATGATCGGCAAGCCATAGAAAATAAATGGATCTTCAAGAGGAAGACAGACACTGATAGTAGTGTTACTATCTACAAAGCTCGACTTGTCGCAAAAAGTTTTTCGACAAGATCAAGGTGTTGAATACAATGAGATTTTCTCACTCGTATTGCTGCTTAAGTCTGTCCGAATCATTTTAGCAATTGCCACATTTTATGAAATCTAGCAAATGGATGTCAAAACTGCATTCCTTAATGGATTTATTAAAGAAGAGTTGGATATGATGCAACCAGAAGGTTTTGTCAATCCTAAAGGTGCTAACAAAATGTGCAAGCTCCAGCGATCCATGTAGGGACTGGTGCAAGCATATCGGAGTTGGAATATATGCTTGATGAGTTGATCAAAGCATATGGTTTTATATAAACTTTTGGAGAAGCTTGTATTTACAAGAAAGTGAGTGGGAGCACTACAGCATTTCCGATAAGTATATGTGAATAACATATTGTTGATCAGAAATAATGTAGAATTTTTCTGGAAAGCATAAAAGGATACTTGAATAAGAGTTTTTCAAAGAAAGACCTCGGTGAAGCTGATTACACATTGAGCATCAAAGATCTATAGAGATAGATCAAGACACTTGATAATATTTTTCAATGAGTACATACCTTGATAAGATTTTGAAGTAGCTCAAAATGGAACAGTCAAAGAAGGAGTTCTTGCCTGTGTTCCAAGGTGTGAAGTTGAGTAAGACTCAAAACCTGACCATGGCAGAAAATAGAAAGAGAATGAAAAGTCATTCCCTATGCCTCAGTCATAGGTTCTATAAAGTATGCTATGCTGTGTACCAGACCTATTGTATACCTTGCTCCGAGTTTGGCAAGGGAGTACAATTTTGATCTAAGAGTAGATCACTGGACAACGGTCAAGAATATCCTTAGTGAGGACTAAGGAAATATTTCTCGATAATGGAAGTGATAAAAGAGCTCATCGTAAAAGGTTACAACGATGCAAGCTTTTACACCAAACCAGATGACTCTAAGTCTCAATCTGGATACATATTGAAAGTGGGAGCAATTAGCTAGAGTAGCTCCATGCAGAGCATTGTAGACATAGAATATTTGCAAAATACATATGGCTTTGAATGTGACAAGACCCGTTGACTAAGCTTCTCTCACGAGCAAAACATGATCACACCTTAGTACTCTTTGGGTGTTAATCACATAGCAATGTGAACTAGATTATTGACTCGAGTAAACCCTTTGGGTGTTAGTCACATGACGATGTGAACTATGGGTGTTAATCATATACAGATATGAATATTGGTGTTAAATCACATGGCGATATGAACTAGATTATTGACTCTAGTGCAAGTGGGAGACTGAAGGAAATATGCCCTAGAGGCAATAATAAAGTTATTATTTATTTCCTTATTTCATGATAAATGTTTATTATTCATGCTAGAATTGTATTAACCGGAAACATAATACATGTGTGAATACATAGACAAACATAGTGTCACTAGTATGCCTCTACTTGACTAGCTTGTTGATCGAAGATGGTTTTGTTTCCTAGCCATAGACATGAGTTGTCATTTGATTAACGGGATCACATCATTAGAAGAATGATGTGATTGACTTGACCCATTCCGTTAGCTTAGCACTTGATCGTTTAGTATTTCGAGATTAGGTTTTGTCACTCCGATTGTCGGAGAGGTATCTCTGGGCCCTCTCGGTAATGCACATCACTACAAGCCTTGCAAGAAATGTAGCTAAAGGGTTAGTTACAGAATAATGCATTACATAACGAGTAAAGAGACTTGTCCGTAACGAGATTGAACTAGGTATTGAGATACCGACGATCGAATCTCGGGCAAGTAACATACCGATGACAAAGGGAACAACATATGTTGTTATGTGGTTTGACCGATAAAGATCTTCGTAGAATATGTGGGAGCCAATATGAGCATCCAGGTTCCGCTATTGGTTATTGAACGGAAACGTGTTTCGGTCATGTCTGCATAGTTCTCGAACCCGTAGAGACCGCACACTTAAGATTTCAATGACATTTTTATTATGAGTTTATGACTATTGATGTACCGAAGGAGTTCGGAGACCCGAATGAGATCGGGGACATGACGAGGAGTCTCGAAATGATCGAGACATAAAGATCGATATATTGGACGACCATATTCGGACATCGGAAAAGTTCCAAGTGGTTCGGGTATTTTTCGGAGTACCAGGGAGATACGGGAATACGGGAGAAGAAGTATATGGGCCAATTGCGCTTTAGCAGAGAGAGAGAGGCATGCCGCGTGCCCCCCAATGATTAGTCCGAATTGGACTAGGGGGAGGGGCGGCGCCCCCTCCTTCCTTCTCTTCCCTCTCCCCCTTCCTTGTCTCCTACTCCTACTACATGGAAGGGGAGGAATCCTACTCCCGGTGGGAGTAGGACTCCTCCAGGGCGCGCCATAGGGGCCGGCCCTCTCCCTTTCCTCCACTCCTTTATATACGGGGGCAGGGGGGCACCTCTAGACAACAACAATTGATCTCTTGATCTCTTAGCCGTGTGCGGTTCCCCCCTCAACCATAGTCCTCCTCGATAATATTGTAGCGGTGCTTAGGCAAAGCCCTGCGATGGTAGAACATCAAGATCGTCACCATGTCGTCGTGCTGACGGAACTCTCCCTCGACACTCTGCTGGATCGGAGTACGGGGGACGTCATCGAGCTGAACGTGTGCTAGAACTTGAAGGTGTCGTAGTTTCGGTGCTTGATCAGTCGGGCCGTGAAGACATACGACTACATCAACCGCGTTGTTCTAACGCTTCCGCTTTCGGTCTACGAGGGTACGTGGACACACTCTCCCCTCTCGTTGCTATGCATCACCATGATCTTGCGTGTGCGTAGGATTTTTTTTTGAAATTACTACGTTCCCCAACATAGGAAGCACAGGAGCCGGGCAACCCAACTATTGACCCAAGACATGATTCGGAGCTGATGCATATAATGCTATAAGTTCAGGGTGTTGCACTGTCAAAAGTGTTCGGACTTTCCTGCCGTTTTATGGGGTACACTGAAGCCCCTGGGGAACTGAACGTACCAGAATTTACGGGTGCGATTTGTAGTAAATAAACAGTCAAGGAAAAAAGAAATGTAATAATAAGCTGACGCTGTACATTATTTTCCATTGTTATTTGAGTGATATATCAAGGCATATGTATACAAGTAGTGAGATAAGTAAATAGGACTCTTTGACATGCCCTAACCAAGAGCGAGCTGCGTGTGGGTATGTAAAACAGGTATAGCGATCGTTATTAGAGACCACCTGGGGATTCCCTTGTACGTCAAAGCTCCTTGCCTCCTTGGCGTTTCTGTCCCGTGATAGGTCCGATAATCAGGCTATCAGAAGAGCCTCAAAAAGAGAGGGACCTGAAAGAAATAAAAGGCTGAAGGTATGCGGATCCTGGGGCAATTGAGTCGCATTGTGGACCATAGTCTAGCGGTGCCTCCGTTTATGCCCATGGTATTTTAAGTGCATAATTATGTACGCGCGACACAAATTTCACCGCTTGACTGGGACTGGGACGGAGGCCAAATTGCTAGGCGAGCTCTGGACGGGCCGGACGATCCTGTTGCAGAGTACTCCGGACTCGCTTGACGGTGTTCAGGGGCTTTATAGCCGAATTGAGGGTCTGTCTGAGGAGGCTTCTCTGGACTTCTACTGCAAGGGCCGCAGTGTGCTCCTCCGTACGGAGGGAGCGCTCTATATTTCCATTGACTGTTATAACACCGCAGGGTCCGGGCATCTTGAGCTTGAGGTAGGCATAGTGCAGCACCGCATTGAATCTAGCAAATGCGGTTCAACCTAGCAGTTCATGATAATCACTGCGGAAGGGGACGATATCGAAGATTAACTCCTCGCTTCGGAAGTTGTCCGCGGATCCGAAGACTACTACTAGTGTGATTGAGCCCGTACAACAGGCCTCTACACCTGGTATGACACCGTTGAAGGTGGTTTTGGTGGGTTTGATCCTTGAGGGATCGATACCCATTTTGCACACTGTATCCTGATAGAGTAGGTTCAGGCTGCTGCCACCGTCCATGAGGACTCGTGTGAGGTGGAATCCGTCAATGATAGGGTCAAGGACCAGTGTGGCTGAGCCGCCATGACAGATACTGGTCGGATGGTCCCTGCGATCAAAGGTGATCGGACAGGAAGACCATGGGTTGAACTTTGGGGCGACTGGCTCCATCGCGTAGACGTCTCTTAGTGCACGCTTCCACTCCCGCTTGGGAATATGGGTGGCGTATATCATATTTATTGTTTTCACTTGGGGAGGAAAATTCTTTTGTCCCCCTGTGTTCGGCGACCGGGGCTCCTCGTCGTCATCACTATGCGGCCCCTTTTCCTTATTTTCGGCATTCAGATTGCCGGCCTGTTTAAATACCCAACATTCTTTGTTGGTGTGGTTTGCTGGTTTATCGGGGGTGCCGTGGATTTGACATGAGCGATCGAGTATGCGGTCCAGACTGGACGGGCCTGAATTGTTTCTTTTAAATGGTTTTTTCCGTTGACCGGACTTCAAGCCACTGAATCCGGCATTGACGGATGTGTCTTCGGCGTTATCGCCATTATTGCGGCTCTTGTGTCTGTTGCGCCGGGGCTTGCCGTTGCTATCTCTGGCATCTAAAGTGCCAAGATTTCTTGATGTCCTGTTGCTACGAGCCAACCAGCTGTCCTCGCCTGCACAAAAGCGGTTCATGAGTGTCGTAAGGGCTACCATGGATTTCGGCTTCCCTTGGCCAAGATATCGGGCACGCCACTCATCACGGATGTTATGCTTAAAGGCCGCTAGGGCTTCGGCATCCAGACAGTCGACAATTTGGTTCTTTTTAGTTAGGAACCGAGTCCAAAATTTCCTGGCTGACTCTCTGGGCTGTTGGGTTATGTGACTTAAGTCATCAGCGTCCGGTGGTCGCACATAAGTGCCCTGGAAGTTGTCGAGGAATGCGTCTTCCAGGTTCTCCCAACTGCCAATGGAGTTTGCCGGCAGACTATTCAGCCAATGCCGAGCTAGTCCCTTGAGCTTTAGTGGGAGGTACTTGATGGCATGTAGATCATCGCCGCGGGCCATGTGAATGTGGAGAAGGAAATCTTCAATCCATACTGCGGGGTCTATTGTCCCATCGTATGGTTCGATGTTTACGGGTTTAAACCCTTCTAGGAATTCATGCTCCATTACTTCGTAAGTGAAGCATAGGGAGTGCGTGGCGCCTCTATGCCGGGCTAGATTGCGACGCAGTTCGGATGAATCTAGTCTGCTGTGTTTGGCCCGGACGGATTTGTTTTTAGTATATCCGGTGTGGCAGTCATCATCATGCATTAGGGCGCACCCCCGCGATCCGTAGATCGATCTTGACTATCCTGCTTTGTTTTTCAATTCGTCTCACAGGTCATGCGTGTAGCCCCGGACCTTCGTGTTTTTGTTTGCTTGGTGACGGGGTGCGGGCTGGTGTTCAGGCTGATATGTCGCTTTGTCTCGGCCACGAGGTGGTCGGTCAGCTGCATCCTGCACTGGTAGTATAGGCTCTAGTGCCTTGTCGTCGAATTGAGGTAACAACCTGCGCCTCGGGTAGCTTTTGGTTGGGCACTCGAGTCCGTTTTCCTCGGCCGCCAGGACCTCGGTCCATCTGTCAGTTAGCAGATCTTGATTAGCTTGAAGCTGCTACTATTTTTTCTTCAGGCTCTTTGCAGTGGCTATAAGCCGGCGCTTGAAACGCTCCTGCTCGACGGGATCCTCAGGCACGGTAAATTCCTCGTCGCCAAGGCTCACCTCGTCGTCGGAGAGGGGCATGTAATTGTCATCCTCCGAGTCTTCATCCATTGCCTATTCATCAAGGCTAGCTTGCACATCCTCCCGTCCGGCCTGCTCGAAGCTTGGCTGGGCGGGTTTGTTTTTGTCTTCGGCATCGTCCGGAGTGCTATTGTCTCTTGTGCCGGTATCGCTGTTTTTGCTATGGTGGGGTTTAGAGCGGCGCCACTGATGTCGGCGCTTAGGTTGCTTCTCAAGAGGATCACCCTCCGTTGCATCCTTTTGACCCTCGCCATTGTTTTCTTTGGGTGTGTCCACCATATATATATCATATGATGAGGTGGCTGTCCAGCGCCCTGTGGGCGGTGGTTCCAGTTCTTCTCTGGCATCGTCGTCCATACCGTCGATGTCTTCGGAGTCAAAATCAAGCATGTCAGTTAAGTCATCGACAGTGGTTATTAAGTGGGTGGTGGGTTGGTAACGAATTCCTTTGTCGTCCGCTTCCCACTCAAGACGGACATAGTTGGGCTGAGAGTCTCCTGACAGGGAGAGAGATTTTAATGAGTTTAGCACGTCGCCCAAGGGAGAGTGCTGAAAGATATCCGCAGAGCTAAACTCCATGATTGGTGCCCAATTAGATCCGATGGGCACGGATGTACGCGGTTCGGGGCCTATGGCCGGAGACGAGTCCGAGGGTCCGATGACACAGACCTCCTTGGAAGTGAAATTTGTGTTCGTCTCTATCGCTGCTGAGTGTGCGGCCTCCGTGGCGGGGTCCATCCTCCCATCCTCGGATAGCACGATCTACACTAGATTTAAAGCCAGGGCAGCTGCAGGTGTGGTCTCCTAAAAACCGTTCGACGACAGATCTAGGTCATGCTCGTCGCGACTGTAGGGTGCACCAGTCATGGGCTCGAATCCGTCGAAGATCAAGTCTCCGCGGATGTCGGCAGTGTAATTCAGGCTTCCAAACCTGACCTGATGGCCAGGGGCTTAGCTATCGATCTGCTCCAGATGGCCAAGCGAGTTGGCCCGCAGTGCAAAGCCGCCGAATACGAAGATCTGTCCGGGGAGGAAAACCTCACCCTGGACCGCACTGTTGTAGACGATTGAAGGAACCATCAAGCCTTATGGTGATGACACAGTGGAACTCTCAATGAAAGCACCAATGTCGTTGCCAAAACCGACGGATCTCGGGTAGGGGGTCCCGAACTGTGCGTCTAAGGCTAATGGTAATAGGAGGCGGGGGACACATTGTTTACCCAGGTTTGGGCCCTCTCTATGGAGGTAATACCCTACTTCCTGCTTGATTGATCTTGATGATATGAGTATTACAAGAGTTGATCTACCACGAGATCGTAGAGGCTAAACCCTAGAAGCTAGCCTATGATTATGATTGATGTCGTCCTACGGACTAAAACCCTCCGGCTTATATAGACACCAGAGGGGGTTAGGGTTACACAGAGTTAGTTACAGAGAAGGAAATCTACATATCCGAATTGCCAAGCTTGCCTTGCACGCAAAGGAGAGTCCCACCCGGACACGGGGCGAAGTCTTCAATCTTGTATCTTCATAGTCCAACAATCTGGCATAAGCATATAGTCCGGCTGTCCGAGCACCCCCTAATCCAGGACTCCCTCAGTTGGGCTTCTTTGTAGAACCTCCATTGCCATTTCCATTCTTTGCTTTAGGACATTCAATGGCATAATGTCCGGTCTTCGGGCACTTGAAACAAGTAATGTGGCTCAGATCCCTCTTGGCTGGTCTTGCGGGGTTGGAACGGTTCTGGCTGCTGCTTCCTCCATTCCCATTCCCATTCTTGGGGCCATTGTGGTTGTGCGAACTTGCTCCATTGTGCGTATGTCCTCCATGGTTGTGGGTATGTCCTCCCGAGTACGAGGAATTGTGGGGCTTCTGCTAAGCTCCAGAAGTGTACCTCCCCTGTCCATACTTCCTCTTGCAATTATAAATCTGTTGCTGCTTGCCTTCAATCATGAAGGTCCTGTCTACCAACTCCTAGTAGTTGTTGAAAGTTTCCACCATCAACTGCATAATCAGCTCAGCATTGAGTCCCTCAAGAGACTTCTCCTGCTTCATGGCATCTGTGCCCATATCATCTGGGGCATATAGTGCTAACTTGCTAAACTCATCCACATACTGGCCACTTTACGCCCTCCTTGGCGCAAGTTGCAAAACTCGCGCTTCTTCATGCTCATAGCTCCTGCTGAAACATGGGCAGTGGAGAAAGCCTGCTTAAACTGATCCCATGTAATAGTATGAATGGGGTATGTGGCGGTGAAATTCTCCCACCAAGATGCTACGGGTCCATCAAGCTAATGTGCAGTAAAGCGCACTCTCTCCGCATTTGTGCATCCTGCAGTGGTCAGCTCCCTTCCAATCTTGTGGAGCCAATCATCTGCAACAATCAGCTCGGTGCTACTAGAGAACACCGACGGATTCAACCTTAGAAAACGGGCTAGGTGGTCAATAGGGGTTGGTGGAGGTGGGTTGTTGTTGTTGTTGTTGTTGCCTTGGTTCTGGTTCTGAACTAGTATCTACATCAAGGCATTCTGCTGCTGGATCAAATGAGTGAGCTCCGGTGGGAATGCAAATCCATTGTCACATCTCGGAGGCATCTGATGGGTTAGAAGGGGTGAGGAAACAGAATAGAATGAGGAAGGGAGATTCACTACCCATATGCTCATGAGACAAACACAATCAATTCACTTCATTCAATAGCACACAAGATTCACACAAACGATCTAACCTATGATGACAAACTCGATCATTGCTAACTACTTGGAGGAATACTACTAGTTACATGGTGGTCAATCTAGAAACTTTCATCAGAGGAAGACTCCATAATATCTGCTCTAGCTTCGTCAACGTAGTCGTCATCAATGTCAACATTTGCATCACTATCCATGTCGGTGTCGTCCAGGATGATGTAGTCCTTCGAACGGATCTCCTTTGCTGATTCTCGCTTGTGATTCTCCAATGGTAGTCCTAGCTTCCTCTTCAGGTATTCATGCTTCTCTAGTAATACGACAATTTCTTCTACATATCCATCACGTGTAAACTTGAGTTCCTCTTCTAGCTCGTTGTTTCTCTTCATCAGCTTCTTGATCTTCTTCGTGTTCATAATTAGTTCATTCCCTTGTCGACGAATATGATCTCCCATCTCCTGAATGTAGGTTGCGATTAGTCTATCCCTCCTGGTACGAATCATCTCCCATTCTTCATTTCGGCGGCCACATATTTGATAAATGGTGTTCTCCAGCTCCTTGTGAGTTGTGATACACCTCACATATGCGTCCAAATGTGCTATGGTCTGCCATGCTCTTTCCTAAACTCTAGCTTGGTGCATCCAAGTAGAAATGAATAGGCTCCGTTGTTGGCGCAAATGTCCTCCCAGGTACCCAGACTTTGATCTTCCAGCGCTCCTCTTCCGGTACAGTTGCAGAGAAAGTCCCCGTGAAGCTTGGTAGTCCGATGTTCAGGTACTTAGTGACTTCCTTCAAGTGTCATCCGAAAGGGGTGTCGTCATCCGGCTGAGTGAACTTGTTCCTGGGATCCGCCATCTATAGAGTAGAAATAGAGGATAATTAGAAATGAGCATAGAAGAGAAATCTTGTGGCTTATTCTAGTGTTTGCGTCCTACAGTCAACGTGTGCTCTGATAACATCTTGTAGCGACCACGATCCGAATGGACCGAAGTCTCTGTGCATCAGTGTCATCCCTGGATCGGTAATGCTGACACGCACAATGCTCGAGGAATTATAACATAGTTCAATCACACACTTATTACACTGAGTCCTCAAAAAGAGTATGATTACACAAAAATATCATGGTTGAAGGCCATCTAAACTAAATAACTGCGGAAAGCTTCAAAGGTAAATGAGTCCATCAACTCCAACGACATAGCTGAGTGCTAGACAACGACATATCACACCCTATTCGTTGTCTGAGTAGTCTGCAACATGAGACATTACAGCCGTGTAGGTCAGCACATTGAATATGCTGGCACAGTTACACTGTAAAGCAATGAAATGCAAGAACTATATCTACATGCAATATTTGGCTGGTGGAGGCTCTAAGTTTATGATTTTGCATGAAGCTAGTTTTTGCCTATAATAAAGGGATAAATTTATTTAACTACATCCTAGTTGTCCAATATTTGAGAAGGTTCCCCCAACTCAAATCTCAACTAAAAGTATCATCACTAAATCCAATTCAATTAATTAAAGATTGATGAGATCAACAATAATATCCAATTCCAGATACTCAAGATGTCCATAACCGGGGACACGACTAACCATGATTAGTTTATACACTTTGCAAAGGTTGCGCACTTTTCCCCACAAGACTCGATCGCATCCATGATCGGATGATCGAGACATAGTCTTTCTGAAGCACTTATTCTCTACTCCGGGCAGACCGGTGCACCTACTTTCCCCTAAATCTTCTAGTCCACCTCTTCGAGAGCTCATGCAACTTACTCAACTATGCCAGAGCCCATAATGGCTTGTGGCTGCACATGCAAGTTTCTAGGCATGAAATATCATATGATCCCTTTGAGCTTGGATGGTGAACTGAAGGAAAAATCACACGAGTACCTCGGGATTTCCCTAAATAGACAACACTGGGTTCCCCAGGTGCCCCAACCAATCCACCCAGATGTGTATTAAAGTTGCCACCTTAATGCTATCCCTGATTAATAACTCTAATAACTTCCATGTGAATTCCGATCTAATCCCCATCTACGAGCATGGCTAAGCAATAATAGAGCATAACGTATATGCCCAGAGGTGATAAAAAGGTATAAGGTTCCTACCTCAAGTACTACAACCAAACCACATGTTCCCAATCCTACTCATGCAGATATTTGAGGGGCAATACTAATGTATAGTAAAAACTGGGTATAAAAGAGTATGATCAAAGTGTGAACTTGCCTTGCTGACGATCTGCAAACTCTAGAGATTCGTAGTAACAAGCTTCGCACACCGGGTAATCTAGCATAGACAAACAGTAGCATACATAAGCAATCACTCAAACGAAACAACGAGAAAAGATCCAAATCAAACACGAAACAAGCAAATGGCTTAAACTAACAGATACTAAACCTGATAGCATTATTATCATGTGGATTAGATCTTGACAGTAGGTACATGTGATTAGCTACGATTTGAAAAAACAAACAACTCAAACAGAGAAACGAAACTCGAGAAATAAACGAAACAATATCATTTACTAATCTGAACTAATGTCAAATTTTACAGTGTCAAAATCATGTTCAAGTTGGTTAACTGGAAAGAACAGATTGTTACAAAGATTTAAGTGCTCGTTTCATCTAATTCAGACAAACGAGCAAAAACTTACGCTAATTTTAAGATTAGGGGCTAAATTGTGAGAAAACTATTCACGGATAGGTCCCTGGCCGGAAATAAACTGAAAAGAAAAAACTACGGCGCGAACGTTCGTTAACAGAATTAATCTAACAAAAGTCGTTCACTAACAGATCTAAACGAACGAACGTTCGTTAAATAACTAAACCGGCCTAAAAAATAAACCAAGAAAAGCTAATAAAAAACGGGCGGTTCGGTGGTTTTACCAGTTCTCAAAAAAAAAACTGGCGGCGGCGAGATCCAGCGCGACGGTGGCGGCACGGGGCGAGGCGAGGCGAGGCGGTGGCGCTGGCGGCGGCGAGGTGGCGACGCTAACGGGGTGGCGATGCGAGCGGCGGCGACGGCTGCAGTTGAGGCGTGCGGCAGCGGCGGCGTTTGGTGAGGAGGGAAGGGCGGCGGCGGCGAGGTATTTAAGGAGGGGGGTCGGGGGAGTTCCCTACTTGGGGAAGGGGCGACGGGGTCGGGGAGGCCTCTGTCTCCAGTGGAGTCTGGCTCCCATACTGCGCAGCGGCGGGAGGAAGGCGGTTGCGCGCGGAGTGGGCCGGCTGGGTTTCGGGCCGAGTCGGTCTGGGAGTTTTTCTTTTATTATTTTTTAAACAATTACGCCGCGAAAGAAAAATCCTAAATAAAATAAAAAAATTCTAAAATTTCTAGAAACAATTTTCACCGTCCAAACCAAATACTTAGGACAAGATGAAAATTTTTCTGGACTAATATGCAATTTTTCAAAAATGCCATTTTTTCTAATTCAAATAAAATAGCAAATAAAATACCAATAAAATAATAATTTGGTTTTAGAATTCTTTCTCCAATATTTCCCTGAGGTTGAAGAAGTCATATTATCTTCTCTCATATATTTTTAGTATTGGAAATAATTGGAGAGAAAAAAAATAAAATCAAGTTGATCCTCTCTTCCAATTTGAATAAATTCAAATATGAATTTTGTGAAACCTCCAACTCTCTCCTTGGGTCCTTGAGTTGCTTAAGATTTCTAGGATCACAACAAAAATGCAAAAATAAATATGATATGCATATGATGATCTATGTATAACATCCAAATTGAAAATTGGGATGTTACAACGAGGCACTGCCGGCTCGACGGAGTTCACCACCCGCTTATGGATTTTCTGATCTCGCTTGCTCAGACTTGTGGTGAACACATGGTATTGATCACTATTCAGCTGCTTTGGATTGCTCTGATAACCAGACTGCTGCTGCTGATTCCCTTGGCCAGATTGCTGATTAAAACCACCTTGATTTCCTTGGTCCTGAAAGCTAGAGCATGAACCGCCACCTCCGAAACTAGGTCCATGAGAGCCCAAACCTGAACTGCTGTGCGGGCCATGATTTTTCTGAAAAAATTAGAGTTTCTATACTCCCTCATGATGAAGCAATCCTTCCACAGATGACTGGCTGCCTTATCCCTGGTTCCGTGCATTGGCAAGGCTGATTCATCATGGCCTCAAGGTTAAACTTTGGCCCTCCTAACCGGTGTGCTGGCGTTTTCCTCTTACGACGCTGGTTATTACTTTGCATATTGGTGTTAGCCACAACGTCTAAACCGTCGTCCGCCTTACATTTACCATTGCCACCTTGACTCGCCGTGTTATGCTTCCTCTTCGCATTGCCAGCCTTCTTCCCTTTCCAAATCTTCTCCTCATCAGACTCAGGGTATTTAGTGCTATTAGAGTCGGCATACTTGGCGCGAGCCGCCATGAGCTCCCCCATATCATTGCAAGCCGCCCCAATTTCTGCTTAAGGGGAAGAAAACGACAGTTCTTCTCTAACAGCAGGACCGCTGAACCAACGTTGATACAGTCAAATGAGTGTATAACAGCTAAGATCCAGTGCACCCAATTGGTTGTTGACTCGCCATTACCCTGGACGCAAGAGTCCAAATTCAGAATCGACATAGGCTGCTTGCATGTGTCTTTGAAATTTTGAATAAATCACTTTTTCAACTCCGCCCACGACCCGATGGAGTTAGCGGGCAACCGTTTCAACCAAGTACGAGCCGGCCCATCCAACATCATGGTGAAAAAAAACAAACGGAGGAGGAGGTGCTAGTTACTTGGAGAGAGGAGCTCGTGTAGGCAGGGGAAGTGGAGGTCGGCGGGGCGACGGCTCCGGTGACCGGTGGCAGAGACGGCGATGTCCAGTGGATGGGGAACTCTGAGGGGGTCTGATTTTTGTTGAATGTGGAGGTCAGGGATGTCCAGGGCGAGTGGGGCGACTCGAGAAGATCATGTGAACCAGGAGCTCCGGTGAAGGCGGACGAGGTTGAGGACGAGGTTCCGGTGTTCCCTGGACGATGAAATGATGTCAAGGAGATGCGCGATGACGAAAGAAGTATGTTGGACAAGATTTGGTGGTCCGGGGTTGCTCACCGATGTCAGGATCTACGATGAACCGTCTCGGCTCCAGTGAGATTGAAACAAAGATCACATGAGGTAGAGGTGGTTTTGGCGTGGGGTTTTTGGGGGGTCGGATGAGGAGGTGGCTGGGTATTTATAGGAAATGTTCTTGGGGCAGGGGCAAGCCATAGATAGGGTTTCCGCCATTTGCGCGTGCGGCATCGCAGCCGTGGCCAAGCTGGGCTCGTCCTCTTTCATGCGACGGGAGAAGATGATAGGTGGGCCACGGAATGAAAGAAGGTAAAAAAAACAAAGAGAGATGACGTGGCGGCGATGGCTCGTGGGATTTCCTCACGGGTGCGCTAGCTCTAGCGCTAGCGTTGGGCTGGGCTGCGGCTCGCCTGGTGGGCAAGTTTTTTTGTTTAAACAACGAGGAAAAAAATACATAGAATAAAAAAACACTTCTATAGGCATATTATATACCAAGATTTTCAGAAAAAGATTTCCCAAAACATGAACATATTTTCAAGTTCAAATAAAATCCAAAAAACCTCACAAAAGTCAAACGGTGCTACTATTGCAATAAAACCCAATAAAAATCATTTTTAAAATACCAAAATGATATCAAATTTATTTTCTCCTTATTTTAAAATGTGGGGAATCGTTTTACCCTATTTTTCATGTATTTATTTTTAGGGAAAAAATATTTGAATAAAAATCAAATAACACCAAATTGAAAGTGAGTTTCAAAATACCTTCAAAAGGGACTTTCAATTTGATCCTTTTAAACTTCCAACACATATTACATATAATTTGAAGAAATCATGTTATCTTATCTCATGAAAATCATTGAGTTGCATAAAGTTTCTGAATTTGAAATATTTCCAAATGGAATTCAAATCTTTTCAAAACCCTTCATTTATTTTTTTATTTATGGAAGAAGTCATATCGTCTTCACTATAGGGTTTTGTGATGAAATGAATTTGAATTCTTGGAGATCAAGATGCAATGTGAAAGTTTGGGAAAGTCATTTCATTCCCTCTCATTCTACTTTCAAAAGGTTTCAAATTTCACTCAATTTCACATAAGCAACCACACAACAATCAGACAAACAATCAAAACTATTTAGTTAATATAACATTCCAAAATTTAGAATTTTGGGATGTTACAAATAACCATGGGCTTGTCATCTATGCCATATGTGCAAATTTGGTTTATTTTAATGGCATATGCATAGTCACTATGAAGAGATTGCAAATAAGACATATGGTTGATCTCATGGAGAGCATATGACAAGTCAAGCGGATTATCAAACATGATGTGACCTAAAGAATTGTCACAAGAAATCCTATGTAACATGGCATCACAACTAGTAGTCTCCACATGGCAATCATCATACTCATCATAAATGGGGAAATCATCGCATGGGGAAATCATACTAGCATGAAGCATGGTACTAGGTGGATCAACATCATACAAGCAATCAATGTCAAGAATGTCCACTAGTGGGACTTGAGCATCACCTTCACCTATGTTACCTTTTTCATTCCACTCAAGTGGTGTAGGTGAGGTGGGAAAGACCAAATGGTGGTCATATTCATCTTGATGGAACCATGTGGGGGGGGGGGGGTGCATCATATACCACCATGGCCATCGTCTTGTCCAAAGGAAGGACGAAGTCGTCGAGGATCGGCGCATCATTATATATGGGACCTAGCACCAAATGAGAAGACACAATAGAGGTAGAGGTCAAGTCGTTAGTGATGAAATTGGCCTCACAAGATCTATCAACTATCTCACTCTCTCTATGTGGTGGTTTACTCACTCTCTCAAAGTAGGTGCACTCAATCTCACATATGGTGGAGTCACTCATCTCACTCAAGTGGTGGGGGTTATGGCTCTCCTCACATGGGAATTGTGGAAAGTCATCATATGTGGGGCTAGTGGTGAACTCGCTCTCACTCTCAATATGGTGGCACAAGTCACTCAAGTCATCATATGTCGCCGTGGTCGAAGGGAGAATCCCATGCTCAAACATCTCGTTGTCGTCTCCATGGATGAAGGCCGAAGATGACACATCATCACTCTCCTCCATGACCGAAGGGAAAATCCCATGCTCGATCATCTCGTCACACTACTAGGGAAAAACCTTATACACAGAAATTTAGCAGTAGCGCGGGTCAAAAAAGGGCGCTAGTGCTAGATAGCAGTAGCGCGTGAGCAAAGACGACACTATAGATAATATTGTAGCAGTAGCGAGTGCACGTGTAAAAGCGCTACTACTAATATTCCCATTGCTAAGACGATAGGCTACGCATAATAGTAGCGGGTTGGGAAGAAGCGCGCTACCGCTAAGACATAAGTAGTAGCGCTTTTCCTGTGAAAAGCGCTACTGCTAATGGAAATAAAATAAAATGAAAAATAAATAGCAAAGTAAATGAAAATGAAAGAAATAGAAAAAGGAGAAAGAAAATAAAATAAAATGTAAATCAAAATAAATGAAAAAGCAAAAAAAAGAAGAAAGGCATAGCAGTAATGTCTGTTCGTAAGAGGCGCTATAGTTAATGTAGCTGCAGCGCGTTTCCTCGACCCCTGCTATAGAAACAGAAAAGAAAATAAGAAAATGGAAGGAAATTACATTTAGATACATTAAAACTGAGCACTTTTCCAGCCTTTTCAGAGCATTAATGTTCACAACTTTTAAGCATTTTCGGCCGTCAGATTAGCTGTAAATCGCGTCTAACCTCAGTTCTTTCGCTAGCACCAATCGGAAAAAAATTATATGAGACCAGGTCTCATATAAATCAGGTGAGACCCGCCTTGATGGATGACATGTGTCATTCACAAATCACAAAATATCTAATCTTTCCCCCCTGATTTCAGGTGGGGGATGGGGTGGATGCTTTGTGATTTGCGAATGCCACGTGTCATCCATCAGGATGGGTCTCACCTGCTAATCCGTGAGACCTGGTCTCATAGAATTTTTTTCCGCACCAATCGCACACCACCTGGGCCGCTGCTCCGTTAGCTTTTTTGGACGTTCCGCGTTAAATTAGGGCCAATGGCCTGTACAAGTCTCCTCTCCCCACCCGAACCGGATCGAGACGCGGTCTCGCATAGCCCCCTCCTCGACTCCTCTCCCCCGACCTCTCCCCTCTTTCTCCCAATCGATCTAGCGGCTGGGCGTATATCCTTCCCGGCAGCGCCGCCGACGACGACATCAACCTCGACCAGCGGCCCCCCTCGCTCTTTCTCGATCTCCAGCGGCAGTGCGCATAGCGAAACGACGGCACCCTCTCTGTTGATTTCTCTACCACGACGGTGTGCTCGGAGCCGTCCTTTAAGGTGGAACGCAATCGCCGCTGTCGTCCATCCCTTAAGGAAGACCTTATGCTGCCGCCACTGGCCTTGTGGCTCTGGAGCCCCTCGCTGGTGCGCAAGCAGGACAAACGTGCCATAAGCATCAAGGGATTTGGGGGACTTGGGGAACTTATCTGCTGGTCATGACACCCTCTCCTCTGGATGTTGATGTCAAACCCTCCTCCAAGGTAACCAGACAATCACATTCATACAGCTTTGCAAAACCTGTGTTTCTCATTGTCCCATTCACGCCCGTACAATATTTCATTTTGTTTTGTTTTGTTTTGAAAAGTGTACAATATTTTCATTTAATGTGTGAATTTTCTCCTATACAAATGGAGCCAGGTGCAGGTAAAACTTTGTGCTATGAGGTAAAGGAAATAATTCTGGAGGAAACTAAGGTTCATGTATGGTTGATCTTCCCACAAATTTTGGATTGGTGTCATTTTATTAATATAGTTAATTGGTTCTTATACAAAATATAATTATGGTTTCCTATGTTCAGTTTTAGTTACATGATGCCATCATCCTCATAGTTGTGTTCTGCACTTGTATTTATTTATGTTCTATTCAGTTTTCTTGTGTAGAAGCAACCAACTAGAAAAGGCAGGAAGGGTGTCTTAATGGTCATGTTTTGGTGCTGCATACAAGGAGTTACCTGCTCTGGGTTTTATTTCATGAAGCATACTTCAATCTTTGATACAAGTGAAAGATGGTGTTATTGTCAGACAGTATTGGTTGTTGCTGAAGGATTACATTAATCATTTTTCGCCAGGAATGTTGTGTCATCCGAGCATTTTGCTCTATACGGGTATATGCCTCTTGAAATCTCCCAAATAAAATGCCTACCTATGCTCATTTCAATGGCGATTTATAGTTTATACTATGTAATTCCTTCAAGTTTCTTTATATCATGGAAAAGTTTATATTCATCATATTTTTGTAGAATTCTCACAGCTCTATGTGTTTGACAATTTGTTTCTTTTTGTTACATCCAATTAGGCATGAAATAAGTTCCATTGTTGTTTACTTCAGAAGTGTCTTGCCTTGTTGTGTCTGTGCGTCGCTAGACCTCCTCTCCAACTATTCATGTGTGTTGCGTTGGAAATCATCGCAAAAGAGATTACAATGTAATTTCGGTAGATTTTTTAATGACTTCACTTTGTCTGAATGTGGGACCTAATAGGCGACAAATGTAATAGTATTTTGACTTATCCACTTTTAGTGTAGCATGCCTAAGCGAGCCCGGAGAAAACTTTTGAATAATCTACATGACAGATCATAAATCGGTTACATATATAATTTTTGATGTTATAGATCTGAAAGCAATCAGTTTTTTTATATTGTTACTCTAAATCTCTAGGTATCTATTACTTTATTTAATTCTAATTTCTAATTCAAAAATCCCTTCAATGTTATAAATGAGAAATCTTCTATGTGTACCATATATTGAGTTTCAGAAGGATGCTAAGATGATAGCACTGGAGCACCAACGTAGTTCCAGCATATGTACATGATTCTGTAGTCCCTCGGCTGGAAGCATTTAGTACTTACCATTTTTCTATTTTCCAAATGTTTATTTCCAACTTCTAGAGATTAGCTGATCAAGTGCCTGAAAGAAAACCAATTGCGATATATACTGGAGTTAGCAAAAAAATCAAGTACAGTATACTAGAGTGTATGAACATCTTAAATTTGTTGTAATATATCTCAGCATCCAAATTTTATTTTTCCACATCACATAGATTATCTTTCTCTAAATCGGCCCTTTTTCAGTTATGAGCAGCGATAGTACTACATCAATATTATAACTTAGGTACGATTATTTTTGCTCTCTAATTCATGAGTGTCTCTGCTATTACTGGAGTAGAGACTTGGTATCTAATTTTTAACATGTGATGTCATGGCAACTGTGTGGTGAACATGACTGAACATTATAAACTTGCCTCAAGAACACAAAAGTCCAGTCCACTTATTTCGCTGGTCCTCATAAATACTCATGTAGCTTATTACAGTTCTGAGGTATGCCAAAAAATTAAGACGGGTTTAAGTGTCTATTTCTTTAGAATGTCAAACCCTTATTATTACAATTTCTAGAGATAAAACAATCCTAATAATAGCTCTAGCCAGGTTTAATTTAGGACATTATTTTTGGTTGTTGAACAGGGTTTCACTGCCTGTCAGTGATAGTTCAAACTTGAGATAGCTCCATACCAGATGAAAAGAAGTAACACAACAAGGGAGGGTGCCAATGAGGCTATAGACTCTTATTGCTCAAACTTATTCAACCTAACTGCAGAAAGTTTGGTTGTTGCCGGATGAAGTTGTTGAAGAGGATTCAAGTTTCATTTAAATAAAAAAATTGATCGACTCTTTGCTGAAATTAATTTCAGTACAAATGCATAACAAGTAATCATATCTAACTTGAGCAGCTCAAGGACGCACTGGTTCCATTCTAGGTGTGCTGACATATTACGCATATTTGCATTTATTCCAATTCACTTTGGTTCTAATACTCTTGGTCTTTTGTCTTACACAAGATCGATGTTACTTGCTATATCAGTTATGTTGTCATGCGACGATGTGGTTGCTGATTGGTCGACATTTCAGTTTGGATCCTATTTAATTCATGCAAGTGTAGCAACACCCTTTTCCATGCTGTTTTTTTGTAAGACTTTTCATTATTGAATGGGATTGTCGGTCTATCACTTTCCTACAGCCTGGTTTCTCTTCAAAACTGAATTACTATATGATTAGTACATATCTGTATTATGTAGGATATTGTTATTTGATATTCTAACTAAGTATCCTTGTTAGCACTCTTATCACATGAATGTGATGAACTCCATGAGAAATAGCCAGGTGCATTAGGCTCACCTAAGTCTTCTTTGTTTCCGAACATGGTCGCCCTTTAGTACAGGTCTGAAGATTCGGGTAATGCACCATGTAAACAATCTACTTATTGGTCTGAACATTTTTATTTTAGAAGTACGTCTTATTGCTTATTATGTCTTGGTAGTACTGATTAGTTGTATTTACTATCAAAATTGTTGTATGGACTAATGTATATGATGTTATACCAATCAAGTTTGCATACGTGAACTTTGCTTTTACCATGCGTATATGAAATTTCCTCATATCACGGACTAATTTATGGTTATGTTTATGTAAATTTAATATGTTCCACCTGGTAATAAATTTTACAAATATTCTTATCATTTATTTATACAAATAGACGGGCGCAGCAACGCGCGCCATCCATGATCTAGTAGCTATAGGAGTAGCACATTTTGCTAAAACCGCTATAGCTACCTTAGCTATAGCGCGTTTTGCGAAACGCGCTACCGCTAAGTTTGACTTAACCAAAAAATCGTTTCCCCCCAGCCACCACTTCTCCCCCAAATCCTTTGACCCACCTCGCCGCCGTCTCCCCGATTCGCTGTTGCTCCACTTCGCTGCCGTCTCCTGCCAACGTCGACGCCCTTGGAGCCACCAGAGCCACGCGCCGTTGATGCCATGGAGCCGCCCCCAACGCCATGGAGCCGCGCGGCCTCATCAACGCCACCGGAGCCTCCGTCGACGCCACCGGATCCTCCCTCGCCACAAGTGCCTCCCTCGCCGTCACCCGAGATGCCCTTGCCTCCCTCGCCACCACTGCCTCCCTCGCCACCACCAAAGCGAACCTCTGTAAGCCCCCACCCCTCCTCTCTCTCTCATGCATATATAGCACAAACACTGGTCAGAGAACCTAGGTTAACTAGTTTAATTAGGTTAATTATCTAGGTGAGTGCAAAAATTTAGTTCGGGCTTTGACAGAGAACTAGTTAGGTTAACTAGTTTAATTAGGTTAATTATCTAGGTTAGTGCAAAAAAATTTTAGGGCTTTGACAGAGAACTAGCTACGTTAACTAGTTTAATTAGGTTAATTATTTAGGTAAACTAGGTTAACTAACTAGGGTAATTAGGTTCGTTATATTAACAAGCTAGGTTAAGTAGGTTGGCTAGGTTAGAGATTTTTTTTATTTTGGAGCATTAGGTCAGACGGGTTAGAGAAAGGGAGTTCCTTTGCAATTTAATTGGGTTCTGTTCTAGGCAGAGAAGGGTTAGAGAAAATAATGTGTGTGTGTGTGAGAGAGAGGAATAGTTAGATCAACATAATTTGGGTTCTGTCCTAGGCAGAGAAGTGTTTAGTGAGGTCATTTTGCAAAGCTTTTTGATTTTTGAAAAGACCACTATTTTTCAAGAAAAAGAATTTAGGCAAGTTTTATTTTAAAGATGATCCTTTCCTAGACTTTTATTGTTTATTATATCTTTTCATTGAAGTAGCTCGATTGTGCCCAAGTGGCTTTGTTGTTTCCAGGGAATGAAGCCAAGTGGCCTACGTTTTGCCGGAATGTTGCATTTCCGTTCCGGCAAATTTCAGGTTCTCGATTTGTCCCTTTTTAGCAAAAGTCATACCGAAATTTTCCGTGAATTTTGGCATGACTTGTGCTACAAACTAGGACATATCGAGTGCCCGGAATTTGCAGCACCGGGAAGGAGTCAACGTTCCTGCATGTCATTATTCATTTTATTAGGTCTAGAATTAATTACTAAATTTAATCATAGGAAACATGGCTAGCAATGATGAAGGACAGGGTTCTGGTGACTGCGACAATGTTATCTTGGCGGCAGAAGAATTTTTGAGGGACGCCGACGATCAAGAGTTGATGTTGGTGGGTCCACCTGTCACATCAGAGATTGAGACTGACATCGAGACCGGTGCTGAGACTGAGACCGGCGCTGAGACTGAGATCGGTGCCGAGACTAACGGAGCCGGTATAGAACCGAAAGCAAAGAGGCAACAGCTTCCTAACAAGCTCAGGACTACTAGACTGGTGGTCACGTGATAGAGGCGGGGTGTCCCGATCTTTCGATGAGATGATAACTATCGATTTGGTGGAGACGACTTTGACGATCCGACTACAAACGTGCAACGACGTTGTGCCTTAGCAATCGCTAAACCAACTCCGAGAGGTTATTGACCACGCCGGAGCACGATCAACCTGACCACGAAGGTCTATTCCTGCAAGCAATCGAAGAACAAGCAAGAATATGATAAAAGCAATCTGAATATCGCGAATATGTATGAAGTATTGATAATGGTGGGGATCCGAAAAGTGGTCTTGGTCTGGTCGTTGGACACAAACGAAGCACACGAAGTTGCAATGGCTAACTTTTAACTAAACAAATCCCAAGGAAAAAGCTACTAGATGGATCTACTTATATAGGAGCAAGGGGTGGCGGCCAAGGAGGTGGGAGGACGTCCCAAGGCAGCCTAAAACTAACCCTAGGTCGTACAAGGCTCATGGGCCCAAGTGGAGGTGATGTAACACCTTTGGACTTGTAGTTTGACTCGGATTCTGCTGCAGCATCAGATTGTTTCGTCCACAACTCAACGCTCCGGACGAATTTGAAGGTGATTCCAATTGGGTAGGAAAGTGCACGAAATCTAGTTTCCAACAAAAAAAGAATCACCCAATTTGGAGTCCGTATGAAAAACTTGTGTGCGTTTTGAGTCAGGTATGTCTGTGCAGTCCGAATCTGAATCCAGAACGTGAGAGACTTGGACTCTATCTTCTCTTGGGCCAAAAGTGACGTGAGAGAACTTTTTGGACAGCAAATAAACATCTCTTTCTTCCTTATCTTCATATGTGGATTGTACAAATGTCCCATACACCTGCAATTAGACAAAACACAAAAGTGTGTGAAGTATTTTTTGTTCTGGATAACATAAATAGATTATTGAATAGTTTGCACTAGAAATCACATGACAAATATGCATGTATGCAATATTTTTGGTCGTATCCAAGGTATTCATGTCCTCATGGGCTCTGATACCACTTAATAGAGGCGAGGGTCCCGATCTTTCGATGAGATGATAACTATCGATTTTGTGGAGACGACTTTGACGATCCAACTACAAACGTGCACGACGTTGCACCTTAGCAATCGCTAAACCAATCTCCTGAGGTTACTGACGATGCCGGAAGCACGGTCAGCCTAACCACGAAGGTCTATTCCTGCAAGCAATCGAAGAACGAGCAAGAATATGATAAAGCAATCTGAATATTGCAAATATATATGAGGTATTGATAATGGTGGGGGTCCGTAAGCGGTCTTGGTCTGGTCGTTGGACACAAACGAAGTACACGAAGTTGCAATGGCTAACTTTTAACTAAACAAATCCCAGGAAAAGCTACTAGATGGATCTACTTATATAGGAGCAAGGGGTGGCGGCCAAGGAGGTGGGAGGACGTCCCAAGGCAGCATAAAACTAAATCTAGGTCGTACAAGGCCAATGGGCCCAAGTGGAGGTGATGTAACACCTTTGGACTTGTAGTTTGACTCGGATTCTGCTGCAGCATCAGATTGTTTCGTCCACAACTCAACGCTCCGGACGAATTTGAAAGTGATTCCAATTGGGTTGGAGTGCACCAAATCTAGTTTCCAACAAAAAAAGAATCACCCAATTCGGAGTCCGTATGAAAAACTTGTGTGCGTTTTGAGTCAGGTATGTCTGTGCAGTCCGAATCTGAATCCAGAACGTGAGAGACTTGGACTCTATCTTCTCTTGGGCCAAAAGTGACGTGAGAGAACTTTTTGGACAGCAAATAAACATCTCTTTCTTCCTTATCTTCATATGTGGATTGTAAAAATGTCCCATACACCTGCAATTAGACAAAACACAAAAGTGTGTGAAGTATTTTTGTTCTGGATAACATAAATAGATTATTGAATAGTTTGCACTAGAAATCACCTGACAAATATGCATATATGCAATATTTTTGGTCATATCCAAGGTAGTCATGTCCTCATCATCCTCCCCTTCTTGAAAATAAAGCCGTCATCGGCGTTGCTTAATCTGAAATGTGGCTAACAAAAGAGACAAGGTGTACATGTTGTATATGTATATGTCATCCATTTTTATTTCCCTTGATTTTTGCATATATGACACATGAATAGATGAGTAACTTGCATAGTTCATAAAATCTAAAGCCAAAAAATTAGCACAAGAAGTAGAAGGCATGAAAATATTGCAACTCAGTTTGCACATATAAGTGAAGCTCTTATTCATTTCAAAAGATTGACAATGTTCATCATTAAACCATCCCAACATTGGTGAATAAACCTTACTTGCATCTAATTTACATGCTACAACATGCTTAAATAAGCAAACATGCAATAAGTCATTCAACACAGAATCATCACCAAGATTAAAGGTCATATCAAAATGATTAAACATTGGTTCTTTTGCATCAATAGTTAATTCAATGGGTGCACTCAAAATTGTTGGTATTTCAGTTGTTTGATCACATGGCAAAGTCAAATTATCAACGTAGTCCTCTAAAATAGGTGGTGTGATCAAAGTAGTGGGTAGCTCATCAGATGGTGCATTCAAATTGACAAGGCATTCATCATTCTCATGTAGAGATGGAAGATCAGTACCTTTGTCATTACCTCTTATGATCAACTCAGATGATGTAGCCACTCTCGGGGGCGATGTGTCACATGGTGGAGGTGATGTAGTCCTGACAACAATGGATGTGGTTGTCATAGTATGCCTAGTAGTTGAAGGAACAATCATATCAACTCTTGGAATGTGCACCGTGCGCTTGTTCTCCTCGTGGCCAACACATCGTTTTATTTCCTGTTCAGCTTTGCCAGCAAGATGAAACAAATAGTCCATAGGATAACACTCTTCATGAATTAGTATCTCTTGCATATCACGGTTTAATCCTCCCCAAAATCTATCCATAAAATCATCTTCACTTTCTTCTAAAGAGGAATGCAACAAGGTAGTTTGTAAATCATCATAATATTTTGTTACAGATTCACTACCTTGTTTTAAGTGTTGCAACTTCTTAATCATGTCACGAGTATAATAAGCAGGGACGAAAGTATGTCGCATGGCAAGTTTCAAATCATCCCAAGTAGTAGGTATATAATCAGGGTGTAACTGACAATATTCACTCCACCAAACCAAAGCATAACCAGTGAAAGAACGAACCGCAATCTTAACCTTTTTATGTTCATGGAAATTATGGGAAGCAAATATATTTTTTATGTCGAACTCCCATTCAATATATAAAGCAGGTTTAAAACGGCCATTAAATGGTGGTATAGATACATTAACCTGATCATGTGCATTTGGATGTTTGTGCACCTCTCGTGACGGTTGTGGTATTTGCAAAGGTGGTGGCACGTCTCCCGCGATCGACAAAGCCCATGAATTGACTCTGGATCCTGTCATGATTAGTAGAACAAGAAACAAAACCCAAAAATAATATTCCTACAACTACTAGGATGTGGTGGTAAAACGCTCACAGTAAAGCAAATATCAATGTCTTACAAGTTCTTACCATGCAGCAGGCGGTGATCGGCAACCAGCGGTGTCAAGTAACTCCGAATATTGAGTAAAGCGATTGCCAGAGGAGCATACATATACACGGTGTAGAAATATGTGGAGCTGGGTTGGCTATATATGGTAGCAAAAGATTAGCAATAATCAATTCAAAGATGCAATGTTGAATAAACGCTCAACGACGGTACTGTGCTGGTCCTAGGCTAGACCGGACTAGAGACGCGAGCCTAGAACACTAATAAGGTCACGGTGTAGCACAACTAGCACCAATGAAGGATACTAAGTAGCTCTTGACAGCAAGATATAAGTGAAGATCACAACGGCAATAAAGATAATGATGAAAAACAACTGCCAACCAGGATATACAACAACTCTCTCTCCAACTTTCCTCTTGAAAAGTTTGAGACAATTTTCTGATAAATTCTTTCAAAGAATGCTACTAACTCAAGCTTTCCAATGCAAAAAGAATCACTCAATTCTGAGTTGATATGAGGAGTCAAAGAATTCTAAAACTGGCCTGAAAAATTGGAACAAGCTGTGTTCACGAACTTCGGAGGGCAAAAAGACCTATTTAGAAGCCGATTTTGAGGTGTCAAATATTGAACTAGCTTCTGCAACTATTTAGATGCGGCTCGTCGCTATCTTCAATTTGAGTACTCACGGAGCCAAAACGGACTTCGTATGAGGAAGATATACCTGTTTTATTGAACAGTACGCAAAACAAATTCCAATCTGAATTCAGATACGAGATTGATTCTAGATAGATCCAATTTTTTTTCTTCTCTCTTTTTTTCTCACGTTTTTTTTTATTTTTATTCTCCCTCTTTTTCTTTGTTTTTCTTTCCTTTTTTCTCTCTTTTTTTTCTTTATCTTCTTTTTCTCCCTCTTTCCAAAACAAACTAGATAAGATGTAGATTGGATCAAGCGAAGATGGGAACGATCTCAACTATGATTATGACAATGAATGGTGGGTAGCACGTGGAGGAAATTAATGGATGGGTGGTGGACAGCGGAAGGGATAACGATGCAGCGGCGACGTGACTAATGTGAACAGAACTCGAAACTCTAAATGACCTAGACACTAAGACCAGCAACTCGACACGACGATGCAACCGATAATTCAACTATGCAAGCAATGAAAAGAAAATTGCAAAGGCTCAGACTGGCTTGGTTAAAAGGATGAATAGATCTAACTCTTTTTTGTGGATTTTTCTTGGACAATAGGTAAGAAAATAAATCTAATCTAGGAAAACTGGAAATTCTCACCGAGCAACCTGAAAACTGATACCACTTGATAGAGGCGGGGTGTCCCGATCTTTCGATGAGATGATAACTATCGATTTGGTGGAGACGACTTTGACGATCCGACTACAAACGTGCAACGACGTTGTGCCTTAGCAATCGCTAAACCAACTCCGAGAGGTTATTGACCACGCCGGAGCACGATCAACCTGACCACGAAGGTCTATTCCTGCAAGCAATCGAAGAACAAGCAAGAATATGATAAAAGCAATCTGAATATCGCGAATATGTATGAAGTATTGATAATGGTGGGGATCCGAAAAGTGGTCTTGGTCTGGTCGTTGGACACAAACGAAGCACACGAAGTTGCAATGGCTAACTTTTAACTAAACAAATCCCAAGGAAAAAGCTACTAGATGGATCTACTTATATAGGAGCAAGGGGTGGCGGCCAAGGAGGTGGGAGGACGTCCCAAGGCAGCCTAAAACTAACCCTAGGTCGTACAAGGCTCATGGGCCCAAGTGGAGGTGATGTAACACCTTTGGACTTGTAGTTTGACTCGGATTCTGCTGCAGCATCAGATTGTTTCGTCCACAACTCAACGCTCCGGACGAATTTGAAGGTGATTCCAATTGGGTAGGAAAGTGCACGAAATCTAGTTTCCAACAAAAAAAGAATCACCCAATTTGGAGTCCGTATGAAAAACTTGTGTGCGTTTTGAGTCAGGTATGTCTGTGCAGTCCGAATCTGAATCCAGAACGTGAGAGACTTGGACTCTATCTTCTCTTGGGCCAAAAGTGACGTGAGAGAACTTTTTGGACAGCAAATAAACATCTCTTTCTTCCTTATCTTCATATGTGGATTGTACAAATGTCCCATACACCTGCAATTAGACAAAACACAAAAGTGTGTGAAGTATTTTTTGTTCTGGATAACATAAATAGATTATTGAATAGTTTGCACTAGAAATCACATGACAAATATGCATGTATGCAATATTTTTGGTCGTATCCAAGGTATTCATGTCCTCATGGGCTCTGATACCACTTAATAGAGGCGAGGGTCCCGATCTTTCGATGAGATGATAACTATCGATTTTGTGGAGACGACTTTGACGATCCAACTACAAACGTGCACGACGTTGCACCTTAGCAATCGCTAAACCAATCTCCTGAGGTTACTGACGATGCCGGAAGCACGGTCAGCCTAACCACGAAGGTCTATTCCTGCAAGCAATCGAAGAACGAGCAAGAATATGATAAAGCAATCTGAATATTGCAAATATATATGAGGTATTGATAATGGTGGGGGTCCGTAAGCGGTCTTGGTCTGGTCGTTGGACACAAACGAAGTACACGAAGTTGCAATGGCTAACTTTTAACTAAACAAATCCCAGGAAAAGCTACTAGATGGATCTACTTATATAGGAGCAAGGGGTGGCGGCCAAGGAGGTGGGAGGACGTCCCAAGGCAGCATAAAACTAAATCTAGGTCGTACAAGGCCAATGGGCCCAAGTGGAGGTGATGTAACACCTTTGGACTTGTAGTTTGACTCGGATTCTGCTGCAGCATCAGATTGTTTCGTCCACAACTCAACGCTCCGGACGAATTTGAAAGTGATTCCAATTGGGTTGGAGTGCACCAAATCTAGTTTCCAACAAAAAAAGAATCACCCAATTCGGAGTCCGTATGAAAAACTTGTGTGCGTTTTGAGTCAGGTATGTCTGTGCAGTCCGAATCTGAATCCAGAACGTGAGAGACTTGGACTCTATCTTCTCTTGGGCCAAAAGTGACGTGAGAGAACTTTTTGGACAGCAAATAAACATCTCTTTCTTCCTTATCTTCATATGTGGATTATACAAATGTCCCATACACCTGCAATTAGACAAAACACAAAAGTGTGTGAAGTATTTTTGTTCTGGATAACATAAATAGATTATTGAATAGTTTGCACTAGAAATCACCTGACAAATATGCATATATGCAATATTTTTGGTCATATCCAAGGTAGTCATGTCCTCATCATCCTCCCCTTCTTGAAAATAAAGCCGTCATCGGCGTTGCTTAATCTGAAATGTGGCTAACAAAAGAGACAAGGTGTACATGTTGTATATGTATATGTCATCCATTTTTATTTCCCTTGATTTTTGCATATATGACACATGAATAGATGAGTAACTTGCATAGTTCATAAAATCTAAAGCCAAAAAATTAGCACAAGAAGTAGAAGGCATGAAAATATTGCAACTCAGTTTGCACATATAAGTGAAGCTCTTATTCATTTCAAAAGATTGACAATGTTCATCATTAAACCATCCCAACATTGGTGAATAAACCTTACTTGCATCTAATTTACATGCTACAACATGCTTAAATAAGCAAACATGCAATAAGTCATTCAACACAGAATCATCACCAAGATTAAAGGTCATATCAAAATGATTAAACATTGGTTCTTTTGCATCAATAGTTAATTCAATGGGTGCACTCAAAATTGTTGGTATTTCAGTTGTTTGATCACATGGCAAAGTCAAATTATCAACGTAGTCCTCTAAAATAGGTGGTGTGATCAAAGTAGTGGGTAGCTCATCAGATGGTGCATTCAAATTGACAAGGCATTCATCATTCTCATGTAGAGATGGAAGATCAGTACCTTTGTCATTACCTCTTATGATCAACTCAGATGATGTAGCCACTCTCGGGGGCGATGTGTCACATGGTGGAGGTGATGTAGTCCTGACAACAATGGATGTGGTTGTCATAGTATGCCTAGTAGTTGAAGGAACAATCATATCAACTCTTGGAATGTGCACCGTGCGCTTGTTCTCCTCGTGGCCAACACGTCGTTTTATTTCCTGTTCAGCTTTGCAAGCAAGATGAAACAAATGGTCCATAGGATAACACTCTTCATGAATTAGTATCTCTTGAATATCACGGTTTAATCCTCCCCAAAATCTATCCATAAAATCATCTTCACTTTCTTCTAAAGAGGAATGCAACAAGGTAGTTTGTAAATCATCATAATATTTTGTTACAGATTCACTACCTTGTTCTAAGTGTTGCAACTTCTTAATCATGTCACGAGTATAATAAGCAGGGACGAAAGTATGTCGCATGGCAAGTTTCAAATCATCCCAAGTAGTAGGTATATAATCAGGGTGTAACCGACAATATTCACTCCACCAAACCAAAGCATAACCAGTGAAAGAACCAACCGCAATCTTAACCTTTTTATGTTCATCGAAATTATGGGAAGCAAATATATTTTTTATGTCGAACTCCCATTCAATATATAAAGCAGGTTTAAAACGGCCATTAAATGGTGGTATAGATACATTAACCTGATCATGTGCATTTGGATGTTTGTGCACCTCTCGTGACGGTTGTGGTATTTGCAAAGGTGGTGACACGTCTCCCGCGATCGACAAAGCCCATGAATTGACTCTGGATCCTGTCATGATTAGTAGAACAAGATACAAAACCCAAAAATAATGTTCCTACAACTACTAGGATGTGGTGGTAAAACGCTCACAGTAAAGCAAATATCAATGTCTTACAAGTTCTTACCATGCAGCAGGCGGTGATCGGCAACCAGCGGTGTCAAGTAACTCCGAATATTGAGTAAAGCGATTGCCAGGGGAGCGTACGTATACACGGTGTAGAAATATGTGGAGCTGGGTTGGCTATATATGGTAGCAAAAGATTAGCAATAATCAATTCAAAGATGCAATGTTGAATAAACGCTCAACGACGGTACTGTGCTGGTCCTAGGCTAGACCGGACTAGAGACACGAGCCTAGAACACTAATAAGGTCACGGCGTAGCACAACTAGCACCAATGAAGGATACTAAGTAGCTCTTGACAGCAAGATATAAGTGAAGATCACAACGGCAATGAAGATAATGATGAAAAACAACTGCCAACCAGGATATACAACAACTCTCTCTCCAACTTTCCTCTTGAAAAGTTTGAGACAATTTTCTGATAAATTCTTTCAAAGAATGCTACTAACTCAAGCTTTCCAATGCAAAAAGAATCACTCAATTCCGAGTTGATATGAGGAGTCAAAGAATTCTAAAACTGGCCTGAAAAATTGGAACAAGCTGTGTTCACGAACTTCGGAGGGCAAAAAGACCTATTTAGAAGCCGATTTTGAGGTGTCAAATATTGAACTAGCTTCTGCAACTATTTAGATGCGGCTCGTCTCTACCTTCAATTTGAGTACTCACGGAGCCAAAACGGACTTCGTATGAGGAAGATACACCTGTTTTACTGAATAGTGCGCAAAACAGATTCCAATCCGAATTCAGGTACGAGATTGATTCTAGATAGATCCAATTTTTTTTCTTCTCTCTTTTTTTTCTCACGCTTTTTTTTATTTTTCTTCTCCCTCTTTTTCTTTTTTTCCTTTCCTTTTTTCTCTTTTTTTTTCTTTATCTTCTTTTTCTCCCTCTTTCCAAAACAAACCGATGAGGACATCAATACCATTGTTACACCCACAGGCCCTGCTGCTATACATACTGGACCAATTACTAGAGCTCGCGCACGCCAACTAAATTACCAGGTACTTTCGTTTCTTGGTAATGATTCTAATGTTCATGAGAATATGATGCTGCCTAAATTGGATACATTTGTTTTGCTTACAAATGAAGGGTCTAGCTTGGAGAAGGATGAACATTGGAGCAAGAACAAGCATGGAGATGATGGCATGCGCAAGGGGAACAAGAACGGAGTTACAAGTGATGATTTCAGGACTTTGAAGCCACCATAATGGGTGCATGAAGCCTTGGACGAAATATACAAGATGCCACTTCATAAATTTCGTCCCGAGGCTATTTTAGGTGCTGCGTCACCTTATTATTGGGCCAGGCCCATGTAATTTCGAAATACATAAGTATAGGCTATTTTTAGAGTCCGTATGTGTGGGGAAACAAGAGATAGGGTTGATTTCGGACCCCTCCACCAAGGGCCACGAAATTCCCCCCCTCTTCCTCCATATATACAGCCCTTAGGGCATCGTTTAGACGTTGGGTTTTGTTTAGATTAAAAGTTCGCCATAGCTGCAACTTCGCGTACTTCGTTTGTGTTCAACGACCAGACAAAGGCGTCACAGAACCCCACCTTGATCAATAAAGCTTTCATCTTATATTCACAATATCCAAATTGAAATCTTAGTTTCTTGCTTGTTCTTCGTTTGCTCGCAGGAAACAGACCCTCGTGGTCAGGTTGATCGTGCTCCGGCGTGGTCAATAACCTCTCGGAGTTGGTTTAGCGATTGCTAAGGCGCGACGTCCTCGCACGTTCGTAGTCGGATCGTCAAAGTCGACTTCCACCAAAGCGAAATCCACCATCTCATCGAAAGACGGGACACCTTTGCCTCTATCACGAACTAACTTTTCTGCAGGCCGACCTTCATCATGGACACCACGTGCATCTTCTACTTCAACTGCACCAGCACCTCCATCCGGTGCCACCTCCAGCCGTGATACAAGAAAACAGGCACAACCACCATTATCTGCCAAGAGCGCACCTGCGGGGCCTGCACAGCGTTCTTCTTCTTCCATGGCATCAACAGGGCACACAAGTGATATTATTTGTCGTCGTTGTAAGGGAGGAGGTCATTATGCGAGGGAATGCAAATCTCCGCGTGTGATGATTGCTACTGCGGATGGTGGATATGAGTCCGCTAGTGACTATGATGAGGAGACATTGGCTCTTATTACACGTGAAGAACATGGTGGAGATGATTCTGATCATGAGACGCAATACATGGCTCCTGAAGACGCTGACCGGTATGAATGTTTAGTTGCTCAACGTGTTTTGAGTGTGCAGGTCACACAAGCTGAGCAAAATCAGAGGCACAATTTGTTCCATACCAAGGGAGTTGTGAAGGAACGTTCTGTGCGCGTCATAATAGACGGAGGGAGCTGCAACAACTTGGCTAGCATGGAGATGGTGGAGAAGCTTTCTCTCACCACAAGACCACATCCACATCCTTACTACATCCAATGGTTCAACAACAGCGGCAAGGTTAAGGTAACACGTACTGTTCGTGTGCATTTTAGTATCTCTACATATGTTGATTATGTTGATTGTGATGTGGTACCTATGCAAGCATGTTCCTTATTACTTGGTAGACCATGGCAATTTGATAAAAATTCTGTACACCATGGTAGAAACAATCACTATACTCTTGTTCATAAAGATAAAAATATTACTTTGCTTCCTATGACTCCTGATTCCATTTTGAAAGATGATATTAATAGAGCTAATAAAGCACAACAGGAGAAGAATAAGAGTGAAAATCAGATTGTGGCAAAAGAATTTGAGCAACAAATGAAGCCTAATAATAAACCATCTAGTGTTGCTTCTGAAATTAAATTGAAAAGTGCATGTTTATTTGCCACCAAATCTGATATTGATGAGCTAGATTTCAGCAAATCTGTTTGCTATGCTTTTGTGTGCAAAGAGGCATTATTTTCATTCGAGGACGTGCCTTCCTCTTTGCCTCCTGCTGTCACTAACATTTTGCAGGAGTTCGCTGACGTTTTTCCACAAGACGTGCCACCGGGATTACCGCCTATTCGAGGGATTGAGCATCAGATCGACTTAATTCCCGGTGCTTCACTGCCAAACCGTGCACCATACCGTACCAATCCAGAGGAGACGAAGGAGATTATGCGTCAAGTACAAGAGCTTCTCGACAAAGGTTATATACGCGACTCCCTTAGTCCTTGTGCTGTTCCTATTATTCTAGTGCCGAAAAAGGATGGTACATCACGTATGTGTGTTGATTGTAGAGGCATTAATAATATTACTATTCGTTATCGTCATCCTATTCCTAGGCTAGATGATATGCTTGATGAATTGAGTGGCTCTACAATATTCTCCAAAGTTGATTTGCGTAGTGGCTACCATCAAATTCGTATGAAATTGGGAGATGAATGGAAAACAGCATTTAAAACTAAGTTTGGATTATATGAGTGGTTAGTCATGCCTTTTGGGTTAACTAATGCACCTAGTACTTTCATGAGATTAATGAACGAAGTTTTACGTGCTTTCATTGGACGATTTGTGGTAGTTTACTTTGATGACATATTGATTTATAGCAGATCTTTGGAGGAACATTTGGAACATTTACGTGCTGTTTTTATTGCTCTACGTGATGCACGTTTGTTTGGTAACCTTGGGAAGTGCACCTTTTGCACCGACCGAGTATCTTTTCTTGGCTATGTTGTTACTCCACAGGGAATTGAAGTTGATAAAGCCAAGATTGAAGCTATTGAGAGTTGGCCGCAGCCCAAAACGGTCACACAAGTGAGGAGTTTTCTTGGCCTCGTTGGATTCTATAGGTGTTTTGTGAGAGATTTCAGCACCATTGCTGCACCTCTCAATGAGCTTACAAAGAAAGATGTGCCTTTTCTTTGGGGTACCGCACAGGAAGAAGCCTTCACGATATTGAAAGATAAGTTGACACATGCTCCTTTACTCCAACTTCCTGATTTTAATAAGACTTTTGAGCTTGAATGTGATGCTAGTGGAATTGGATTAGGAGGTGTGTTATTACAAGATGGCAAACCTGTTGCATACTTTTCTGAAAAATTGAGTGGGCCTAGTCTGAATTATTCTACTTATGATAAAGAATTATATGCTCTTGTTCGGACTTTAGAAACATGGCAACATTATTTATGGCCCAAAGAATTTGTTATACATTCTGATCATGAATCTTTGAAACATATTAAAAGTCAAGCTAAACTGAATCGTAGACATGCTAAATGGGTTGAATTCATTGAGACTTTCCCTTATGTGATTAAACACAAGAAGGGAAAAGAAAATGTTATTGCTGATGCATTGTCTCGTCGCTATACTATGCTTTCACAACTTGACTTCAAAATATTTGGTTTGGAGACCATCAAAGATCAATATGTGCATGATGCTGATTTTAAAGATGTAATGCAGAATTGTAAAGAGGGAAGAATGTGGAACAAGTTTGTCGTTAACGATGGATTTGTGTTTCTGATGAGGACATCAATACAATTGTTACACCCACAGCCCCTGCTGCTATACATACTGGACCAATTACTAGAGCTCGTGCACGCCAACTAAATTACCAGGTACTTTCGTTTCTTGGTAATGATTCTAATGTTCATGAGAATATGATGCTGCCTAAATTGGATACATTTGTTTTGCTTACAAATGAAGGGCCTAGCTTGGAGAAGGATGAACATTGGAGCAAGAACAAGCATGGAGATGATGGCATGCGCAAGGGGAACAATAACGGAGTTACAAGTGATGATTTCAGGACTTTGAAGCCACCATAATGGGTGCATGAAGCCTTGGACGAAATATACAAGATGCCACTTCATAAATTTCGTCCCGAGGCTATTTTAGGTGCTGCGTCACCTTATTATTGGGCCAGGCCCATGTAATTTCGAAATACATAAGTATAGGCTATTTTTAGAGTCTGTATGTGTGGGGAAACAAGAGATAGGGTTGATTTCGGACCCCTCCACCAAGGGCCACGAAATTCCCCCCTCTTCCTCCATATATACAGCCCTTAGGGCATCGTTTAGACTTTGGGGTTTTGTTTAGATTAAAAGTTCGCCATAGCTGCAACTTCGCGTACTTCGTTTGTGTTCAACGACCAGACAAAGGCGTCACAGAACCCCACCTTGATCAATAAAGCTTTCATCTTATATTCGCAATATCCAGATTGCAATCTTAGTTTCTTGCTTGTTCTTCATTTGCTCGCAGGAAACAGACCCTCGTGGTCAGGTTGATCGTGCTCCGGCGTGGTCAATAACCTCTCGGAGTTGGTTTAGCGATTGCTAAGGCGCGACGTCCTCGCACGTTCGTAGTCGGATCGTCAAAGTCGACTTCCACCAAAGCGATATCCATCATCTCATCGAAAGACGGGACACCTTTGCCTCTATCAAGTGGTATCAGATTTCCAGGTTGCTCGGTGAGATTTTACAGTTTTTCGTAGTTTAGATCGAGTCTGTTCTTCATACCTACAGTCCACGAAAAAGCCACAAAAAAATTAGGGTTAGTTCATTATATCCGAACCAATCTAAGCCTTTGCATAATCTTTTTAGGGTTTTGCTTTGTTGAATTTGCGGTTGCATCGTCGTGTCTAGTTGCTGGTCTTAGAGTCTAGTCTTTTAGAGTTTCGAGTTCTGGTCATAAGTTGCCACGCCGCCGCCGCACCATCATCATCGCCCCTGCCATCTACCACCACCGCTTATCCGCCACCGCTCCGAATCCGTATCCATATACCACCACCGATTCATATACCACCACCGATTCATATCCATATCCATATACTACCACCGCTACCACCACCGCTGCCATATACCACCACCATATATCCACCACCAATCCGAGTTCCTTGCATATTAGGTTTGTTTTCGAGATCCATCTAGATTCCGATTCGTGTTTCCTTGCCGGAGTAGGTTTCGGAAAAAAAAAATTGGTAGCCACGCTCCGTTCAGGCCCAAAATTTTTCGAAAACGCATTTTTCGAAAAAATTTCTGGCTATCCTATTTTTAGGTGTTTCTGAGTGTTTTGAGACAGGTGCCATTATAGGAAGTTTTTTTGACCTGTTTCCAGTTTTTGGGTCCGGGCAGACGAAAAAAAAAATTGGTCGGAAAAAAAATTTCGTGCCCATCCTGTCAGTTTGACCTAGGAATAGTTTTGAGACACTCGCCATTATAGTGATTTTTCGCAAAAAAAAAGCAGCGCAAAAAAAAGAGCGCAAAAAAAAAGAGCGAAAAAAAATTCAGAGTGTGCTTTTCCCTTGTTTACGTGCCGCGCCGTGATTTTGTTGGTGTTCTAGGCTCGCGTCTCTAGCACAGTCTAGCCTAGGACCAGCACAGTACCGTCGTTGAGCGTTTATTCAACTTTGCATCTCTGAATTGATTATTGCTGACCCTTTTTGCTACCATACTATAAGCCTTCCCAGCTCCACATACATCTACGTCGTGTGTTTGACTCTCCCTGGTAATCGCTCTATCCAAGCTTTGAGAGTTTTTGACTACAACGGTTGCCGATCACCGCCTGCTGCTGGGTAAGAACTGGTAAGAATTTGAGATTTGCTTGACGGATTTGTGATACACCACCACCACTTCTTAGTAGTCTGTAGGATCATATTCTTGTGTGTTTCTATTGCTGCTAACCATGCCAGGATCACAAGCCGACGAGATTGACTGGGAGAACTTATCGAACAAGGAGCTTCATGATAAGTTTCAACAAATGATGACTGAACAGGTGCAAGATGTGCTGAACAATTTTGAAGAGGCCATGGAGAAGATTACTGGCCTTGAGAAGACGTTTGAAACAAAGCTCGATAACAGATTTAATGAACTGCTTGCGCGTCTTCCACCACCGGCTGCACCTGTCGCACCTCTGCAACAACAACAACTACGCCCCCTTCCGAATCAGTATGGACGAGCACAGCGTGTTCCTATTGAGCCAAGACAAAATTCTGGTGCCGCTGCTACTGCTGTTGGTGCTTCTTTGGCTCCTGCTACTCCTGCTGCTGGTACCCAGGAGGATGATGATTATGTGGGAGATTATGAGGATGAGGTTGATCAAAATCCGAACTACGTGCAGCCACCAGCACCACCACCACCAGGTCGACCTCAGGTATATATTCGTAATGGTAGGCCTGCACCACCACCTCAGGTACGAGATGATGTCCATATTCCTAAACTGAAATTGAATATTCCACCATTTGAGGGTAGATATGTTCCTGATATATATCTTACTTGGGAGTTAGAAACTGAACAACGATTTACATGTTTACAATATCCTGAGGAGAGACGAGTTGCTGCTGCTGTTTGTGCTTTCACTAGTTTTGCATGTGTATGGTGGTCTGAGCATTGTAGATTATATCCTATTCCAACTACTTGGGCTGCTTTGAAAACTGCTATGCGTACGCGTTGGGTTCCACCATATTATCAACATGAATTGCTTCAAAAATTGCAGCATTTAAGACAAGGGAAAAATTCTGTAGAAGAATATTATCAGGAATTACAAACTGGCATGATTAGATGTGGTATTGTTGAGGAGAATGAAGCTATGCTTGCACGTTTTCTGGGTGGATTAAATAGAGAGATTCAGACCATTCTAGACTATAAGGAGTATACTAATATCACTCGTTTATTCCATCTTGCTTGTAAAGCTGAACGTGAAGTGCAAGATCGACAAGCATTGGGGCGAACTAACTTTTCTGCAGGCCGACCTTCATCATGGACACCGCGTGCATCTTCTACTTCAACTGCACCAACACCTCAATTAGGTGCCTCCTCCAGTCGTGATACAAGAAAACAGGCACAACCACCATTATCTGCCAAGAGCGCACCTGCCGGGCCTGCATAGAGTTCTTCTTCTTCCAGGGCATCAACAGGGCACACAAGTGATATTATTTGTCGTCGTTGTAAGGGAGGAGGTCATTATGCGAGAGAATGCAAATCTCCGCGTGTGATGATTGCTACCGCGGATGGTGGATATGAGTCCGCTAGTGACTATGATCAGGAGACATTGGCTCTTATTACACGTGAAGAACATGGTGGAGATGATTCTGATCATGAGACGCAATACATGGCTCCTAAAGACGCTGACAGGTACGAATGTTTAGTTGCTCAACGTGTTTTGAGTGTGCAGGTCACACAAGCTGAGCAAAATCAGAGGCACAATTTGTTCCATACCAAGGGAGTTGTGAAGGAACGTTCTGTGCGCGTCATAATAGACGGAGGGAGCTGCAACAACTTGGCTAGCATGGAGATGGTGGAGAAGCTTTCTCTCACCACAAGACCACATCCACATCCTTACTACATCCAATGGTTCAACAACAGCGGCAAGGTTAAGGTAACACGTACTGTTCGAGTGCATTTTAGTATCTCTACATATGCTGATTATGTTGATTGTGATGTGGTACCTATGCAAGCATGTTCCTTATTACTTGGTAGACCATGGCAATTTGATAAAAATTCTGTACACCATGGTAGAAACAATCACTATACTCTTGTTCATAAGGATAAAAATATTACTTTGCTTCCTATGACTCCTGATTCCATTTTGAAAGATGATATTAATAGAGCTAATAAAGCAAAACAGGAGAAGAATAAGAGTGAAAATCAGATTGTGGCAATAGAATTTGAGCAACAAATGAAGCCTAATAATAAACCATCTAGTGTTGCTTCTGAAATTAAATTGAAAAGTGCATGTTTATTTGCCACCAAATTTGATATTGATGAGCTAGATTTCAGCAAATCTGTTTGCTATGCTTTTGTGTGCAAAGAGGCATTATTTTCATTCGAGGACGTGCCTTCCTCTTTGCCTCCTGCTGTCACTAACATTTTGCAGGAGTTCGCTGACATCTTTCCACAAGACGTGCCACCGGGATTACCGCCTATTCGAGGGATTGAGCATCAGATTGACTTAATTCCCGGTGCTTCACTGCCAAACCGTGCACCATACCGTACCAATCCAGAGGAGACGAAGGAGATTATGCGTCAAGTACAAGAGCTTCTCGACAAAGGTTATATACGCGAATCCCTTAGTCCTTGTGCTGTTCCTATTATTCTAGTGCCGAAAAAGGATGGTACATCACGTATGTGTGTTGATTGTAGAGGCATTAATAATATTACTATTCGTTATCGTCATCCTATTCCTAGGCTAGATGATATGCTTGATGAATTTAGTGGCTCTACAATATTCTCCAAAGTTGATTTGCGTAGTGGCTACCATCAAATTCGTATGAAATTGGGAGATGAATGGAAAACAGCATTTAAAACTAAGTTTGGATTATATGAGTGGTTAGTCATGCCTTTTGGGTTAACTAATGCACCTAGTACTTTCATGAGATTAATGAACGAAGTTTTACGTGCTTTCATTGGACGATTTGTGGTAGTTTACTTTGATGACATATTGATTTATAGCAGATCTTTGGAAGAACATTTGGAACATTTACGTGCTGTTTTTATTGCTCTACTTGATGCACGTTTGTTTGGTAACCTTGGGAAGTGCACCTTTTGCACCGACCGAGTATCTTTTCTTGGCTATGTTGTTACTCCACAGGGAATTGAAGTTGACAAAGCCAAGATTGAAGCTATTGAGAGTTGGCCGCAGCCCAAAACGGTCACACAAGTGAGGAGTTTTCTTGGCCTCGCTGGATTCTATAGGCGTTTTGTGAGAGATTTCAGCACCATTGCTGCACCTCTCAACGAGCTTACAAAGAAGGATGTGCCTTTTGTTTGGGGTACCGCACAGGAAGAAGCCTTCACGGTATTGAAAGATAAGTTGACACATGCTCCTTTACTCCAACTTCCTGATTTTAATAAGACTTTTGAGCTTGAATGTGATGCTAGTGGAATTGGATTAGGAGGTGTGTTATTACAAGATGGCAAACCTGTTGCATACTTTTCTGAAAAATTGAGTGGGCCTAGTCTGAATTATTCTACTTATGATAAAGAATTATATGCTCTTGTTCGGACTTTAGAAAATGGCACACTTTATACCATGTCATAAAAGCGATGATGCTGTTAATGTTGCTGATTTGTTCTTTCGTGAAATTATTCGCTTGCATGGTGTGCCAAATACTATTGTTTCAGATCATGATACTAAATTTCTTAGCCATTTTTGGAGATGTTTATGGGCTAAGTTGGGGACTAAACTGCTTTTTAGTACTACTTGTCACCCCCAAACTGATGGACAAACTGAAGTAGTCAATAGAACGTTGTCTACTATGCTTAGGGCTGTTTTGAAGAATAATAAGAAAATGTGGGAGGAATGCTTGCCTCATATTGAATTTGCTTATAATCGTTCATTGCATTCTACTACTAAGATGTGCCCTTTTGAAGTTGTGTATGGTTTCCTACCTCGTGCACCTATTGATTTGTTGCCTCTTCCATCTTCGGAGAAGGTTAATTTTGATGCTAAACAACGTGCTGAATTGATTTTAAAAATGCATGAGTTAACTAAGGAAAACATTGAGCGTATGAATGCTAAATATAAACTTGCTGGAGATAAGGGTAGAAAACATGTTGTGTTTGCACCTGGAGATCTTGTTTGGTTACATTTGCGTAAGTATAGATTTCCTGATTTGCGCAAATCAAAGTTAATGCCATGTGCTGATGGTCCCTTTAAGGTGTTAGAGAAAACAAATGATAATGCATATAAACTTGAGCTGCCTGCAGATTTTGGGGTTAGTCCCACTTTTAACATTGCAGATTTGAAGCCTTATTTGGGTGAGGAAGATGAACTTCCGTCGAGGACGACTTCATTTCAAGAAGGGGAGGATGATGAGGACATCAATACAATTGTTACACCCACAGTCCCTGCTGCTATACATACTGGACCAATTACTAGAGCTCGTGCACGCCAACTAAATTACCAGGTACTTTCGTTTCTTGGTAATGATTCTAATGTTCATGAGAATATGATGCTGCCTAAATTGGATACATTTGTTTTGCTTACAAATGAAGGGCCTAGCTTGGAGAAGGATGAACATTGGAGCAAGAACAAGCATGGAGATGATGGCATGCGCAAGGGGAACAAGAACGGAGTTACAAGTGATGATTTCAGGACTTTGAAGCCACCATAATGGGTGCATGAAGCCTTGGACGAAATATACAAGATGCCACTTCATAAATTTCGTCCCGAGGCTAATTTAGGTGCTGCGTCACCTTATTATTGGGCCAGGCCCATGTAATTTCGAAATACATAAGTATAGGCTATTTTTAGAGTCCGTATGTGTGGGGAAACAAGAGATAGGGTTGATTTCGGACCCCTCCACCAAGGGCCACGAAATTCCCCCCTCTTCCTCCATATATACAGCCCTTAGGGCATTGTTTAGACTTTGGGTTTTGTTTAGATTAAAAGTTCGCCATAGCTGCAACTTCGCGTACTTCGTTTGTGTTCAACGACCAGACAAAGGCGTCACAGAACCCCACCTTGATCAATAAAGCTTTCATCTTATATTCGCAATATCCAGATTGCAATCTTAGTTTCTTGCTTGTTCTTCGTTTGCTCGCAGGAAACAGACCCTCGTGGTCAGGTTGATCGTGCTCCGGCGTGGTCAATAACCTCTCGGAGTTGGTTTAGCGATTGCTAAGGCGCGACGTCCTCGCACGTTCGTAGTCGGATCGTCAAAGTCGACTTCCACCAAAGCGATATCCATCATCTCATCGAAAGATCGGGACCCTCGCCTCTATCACTTTCTCTCACCACAAGACCACATCCACATCCTTACTACATCCAATGGTTCAACAACAGCGGCAAGGTTAAGGTAACACGTACTGTTCGTGTGCATTTTAGTATCTCTACATATGCTGATTATGTTGATTGTGATGTGGTACCTATGCAAGCATGTTCCTTATTACTTGGTAGACCATGGCAATTTGATAAAAATTCTGTACACCATGGTAGAAACAATCACTATACTCTTGTTCATAAGGATAAAAATATTACTTTGCTTCCTATGACTCCTGATTCCATTTTGAAAGATGATATTAATAGAGCTAATAAAGCACAACAGGAGAAGAATAAGAGTGAAAATCAGATTGTGGCAAAAGAATTTGAGCAACAAATGAAGCCTAATAATAAACCATCTAGTGTTGCTTCTGAAATTAAATTGAAAAGTGCATGTTTATTTGACACCAAATCTGATATTGATGAGCTAGATTTCAGCAAATCTGTTTGCTATGCTTTTGTGTGCAAAGAGGCATTATTTTCATTCGAGGACGTGCCTTCCTCTTTGCCTCCTGCTGTCACTAACATTTTGCAGGAGTTCGCTGACGTTTTTCCACAAGACGTGCCACCGGGATTACCGCCTATTCGAGGGATTGAGCATCAGATCGACTTAATTCCCGGTGCTTCACTACCAAACCGTGCACCATACCGTACCAATCCAGAGGAGACGAAGGAGATTATGCGTCAAGTACAAGAGCTTCTCGACAAAGGTTATATACGCGAATCCCTTAGTCCTTGTGCTGTTCCTATTATTCTAGTGCCGAAAAAGGATGGTACATCACGTATGTGTGTTGATTGTAGAGGCATTAATAATATTACTATTCGTTATCGTCATCCTATTCCTAGGCTAGATGATATGCTTGATGAATTGAGTGGCTCTACAATATTCTCCAAAGTTGATTTGCGTAGTGGCTACCATCAAATTCGTATGAAATTGGGAGATGAATGGAAAACAGCATTTAAAACTAAGTTTGGATTATATGAGTGGTTAGTCATGCCTTTTGGGTTAACTAATGCACCTAGTACTTTCATGAGATTAATGAACGAAGTTTTACGTGTTTTCATTGGACGATTTGTGGTAGTTTACTTTGATGACATATTGATTTATAGCAGATCTTTGGAAGAACATTTGGAACATTTACGTGCTGTTTTTATTGCTTTACGTGATGCACGTTTGTTTGGTAACCTTGGGAAGTGCACCTTTTGCACCGACCGAGTATCTTTTCTTGGCTATGTTGTTACTCCACAGGGAATTGAAGTTGATAAAGCCAAGATTGTAACTATTGAGAGTTGGCCGCAGCCCAAAACGGTCACACACGTGAGGAGTTTTCTTGGCCTCACCGGATTCTATAGGCGTTTTGTGAGAGATTTCAGCACCATTGCTGCACCTCTCAATGAGCTTACAAAGAAAGATGTGCCTTTTCTTTGGGGTACCGCACAGGAAGAAGCCTTCTCGGTATTGAAAGATAAGTTGACACATGCTCCTTTACTCCAACTTCCTGATTTTAATAAGACTTTTGAGCTTGAATGTGATGCTAGTGGAATTGGATTACGAGGTGTGTTATTACAAGATGGCAAACCTGTTGCATACTTTTCTGAAAAATTTAGTGGGCCTAGTCTGAATTATTCTACTTATGATAAAGAATTATATGCTCTTGTTCGGACTTTAGAAACATGGCAACATTATTTATGGCCCAAAGAATTTGTTATACATTCTGATCATGAATCTTTGAAACATATTAAAAGTCAAGCTAAACTGAATCGTAGACATGCTAAATGGGTTGAATTCATTGAGACTTTCCCTTATGTCATTAAACACAAGAAGGGAAAAGAAAATGTTATTGCTGATGCATTGTCTCGTCGCTATACTATGCTTTCACAACTTGACTTCAAAATATTTGGTTTGGAGACCATCAGAGATCAATATGTGCATGATGCTGATTTTAAAGATGTGATGCAGAATTGCAAAGAAGGAAGAATGTGGAACAAGTTTGTCGTTAACGATGGATTTGTGTTTCGTGCTAACAAGCTATGCATTCCAGCTAGCTCTGTTCGTCTTTTGTTGTTGCAGGAGGCGCATGGAGGAGGATTAATGGGACACTTTGGCGTGAAGAAGACGGAGGACGTACTTGCTACACATTTCTTTTGGCCAAAGATGAGACGGGATGTTGAGCGTTTTATTGCTCGCTGCACTACATGTCAAAAAGCTAAGTCACGACTCAATCCTCATGGTTTATATATGCCTTTGCCTGTACCTAGTGTTCCTTGGGAGGATATATCTATGGACTTTGTTTTAGGTTTACCTCGAACAAAGAAGGGGAGGGATAGCATATTTGTTGTCGTGGATAGATTCTCGAAAATGGCACACTTTATACCATGTCATAAAAGCGATGATGCTGTTAATGTTGCTGATTTGTTCTTTCGTGAAATTATTCGTTTGCATGGTGTGCCAAATACTATTGTTTCAGATCGTGATACTAAATTTCTTAGCCACTTTTGGAGATGTTTATCGGCTAAGTTCGGGACTAAACTGCTTTTTAGTACTACTTGTCACCCCCAAACTGATGGACAAACTGAAGTAGTCAATAGAACATTGTCTACTATGCTTAGGGCTGTTTTGAAGAATAATAAGAAAATGTGGGAGGAATGCTTGCCTCATATTGAATTTGCTTATAATCGTTCATTGCATTCTACTACTAAGATGTGCCCTTTTGAAGTTTTGTATGGTTTCCTACCTCGTGCACCTATTGATTTGTTGCCTCTTCCATCTTCGGAGAAGGTTAATTTTGATGCTAAACAACGTGCTGAATTGATTTTAAAAATGCATGAGTTAACTAAGGAAAACATTGAGCGCATGAATGCTAAATATAAACTTGCTGGAGATAAGGGTAGAAAACATGTTGTGTTTGCACCTGGAGATCTTGTTTGGTTACATTTGCGTAAGGATAGATTTCCTGATTTGCGCAAATCAAAGTTAATGCCACGTGCTGATGGTCCCTTTAAGGTGTTAGAGAAAATAAATGATAATGCATATAAACTTGAGCTGCCTGCAGATTTTGGGGTTAGTCCCACTTTTAACATTGCAGATTTGAAGCCTTATGTGGGTGAGGAAAATGAACTTCCGTCGAGGACGACTTCATTTCAAGAAGGGGAGGATGATGAGGACATCAATACAATTGTTACACCCACAGCCCCTACTGCTATACATACTGGACCAATTACTAGAGCTCGTGCACGCCAACTAAATTACCAGGTACTTTCGTTTCTTGGTAATGATTCTAATGTTCATGAGAATATGATGCTGCCTAAATTGGATACATTTGTTTTGCTTACAAATGAAGGGCCTAGCTTGGAGAAGGATGAACATTGGAGCAAGAACAAGCATGGAGATGATGGCATGCGCAAGGGGAACAAGAACGGAGTTACAAGTGATGATTTCAGGACTTTGAAGCCACCATAATGGGTGCATGAAGCCTTGGACGAAATATACAAGATGCCACTTCATAAATTTCGTCCCGAGGCTATTTTAGGTGCTGAGTCACCTTATTATTGGGCCAGGCCCATGTAATTTCGAAATACATAAGTATAGGCTATTTTTAGAGTCCGTATGTGTGGGGAAACAAGAGATAGGGTTGATTTCGGACCCCTCCACCAAGGGCCACGAAATTCCCCCCTCTTCCTCCATATATACAGCCCTTAGGGCATCGTTTAGACTTTGGGTTTTGTTTAGATTAAAAGTTCGCCATAGCTGCAACTTCGCGTACTTCGTTTGTGTTCAACGACCAGACAAAGGCGTCACAGAACCCCACCTTGATCAATAAAGCTTTCATCTTATATTCGCAATATCCAGATTGCAATCTTAGTTTCTTTCTTGTTCTTCGTTTGCTCGCAGGAAACAGACCCTCGTGGTCAGGTTGATCGTGCTCCGGCGTGGTCAATAACCTCTCGGAGTTGGTTTAGCGATTGCTAAGGCGCGACGTCCTCGCACGTTCGTAGTCGGATCGTCAAAGTCGACTTCCACCAAAGCGATATCCATCATCTCATCGAAAGACGGGACACCTTTGCCTCTATCAGCACGTAGTGTTGATTTTGATCAACCTCATCCTCATAATCTCCCACATAATCATCCTCCTCCACATCAGCAGCAGGAGCCACAGAAGTATCAACAGCAGCACCAACAGTTTGGCCAAACGCAAGAGGAACACGGCTTGCTCGGCGGAGGTCTGCTTCGCGACGTGGAGGTAGTCGTTGTTGTTGTTGTTGGAGAGGTGCGTTAGGTGCAGCGGGTGGTGGTGGTGGAAGACGCGCGAGCAATTCATTAAACTTGTTATCGAGCTTTGTTTCGAACGTCTTCTCAAGGCCAGTGATCTTCTCCATGGCCTCTTCAAAATTGTTCTGATAGAGGCAAAGGTGTCCCGTCTTTCGATGAGATGATGGATATCGCTTTGGTGGCAGTCGACTTTGACGATCCGACTACGAACGTGCGAGGACGTCGCGCCTTAGCAATCGCTAAACCAACTCCGAGAGGTTATTGACCACGCCGGAGCACGATCAACCTGACCACGAGGGTCTGTTTCCTGCGAGCAAACGAAGAACAAGCAAGAAATTGAGATTGCAATCTGGATATTGCGAATATAAGATGAAAGCTTTATTGATCAAGGTGGGGTTCTGTGACGCCTTTGTCTGGTCGTTGAACACAAACGAAGTACGCGAAGTTGCAGCTATGGCGAACTTTTAATCTAAACAAAACCCAAAGTCTAAACGATGCCCTAAGGGCTGTATATATGGAGGAAGAGGGGGGAATTTCGTGGCCCTTGGTGGAGGGGTCCGAAATCAACCCTATCTCTTGTTTCCCCACACATACGGACTCTAAAAATAGCCTATACTTATGTATTTCGAAATTACATGGGCCTGGCCCAATAATAAGGTGACTCAGCACCTAAAATAGCCTCGGGACGAAATTTATGAAGTGGCATCTTGTATATTTCGTCCAAGGCTTCATGCACCCATTATGGTGGCTTCAAAGTCCTGAAATCATCACTTGTAACTCCGTTCTTGTTCCCCTTGCGCATGCCATCATCTCCATGCTTGTTCTTGCTCCAATGTTCATCCTTCTCCAAGCTAGGCCCTTCATTTGTAAGCAAAACAAATGTATCCAATTTAGGCAGCATCATATTCTCATGAACATTAGAATCATTACCAAGAAACGAAAGTACCTGGTAATTTAGTTGGCGTGCACGAGCTCTAGTAATTGGTCCAGTATGTATAGCAGCAGGGGCTGTGGGTGTAACAATTGCATTGATGTCCTCATCATCCTCCCCTTCTTGAAATGAAGTCGTCCTCGACGGAAGTTCATCTTCCTCACCCAAATAAGGCTTCAAATCTGCAATGTTAAAAGTGGGACTAACCCCAAAATCTGTAGGCAGCTCAAGTTTATATGCATTATCATTTATTTTCTCTAACACCTTAAAGGGACCATCAGCACGTGGCATTAACTTTGATTTGCGCAAATCAGGAAATCTATCCTTACGCAAATGTAACCAAACAAGATCTCCAGGTGCAAACACAACATGTTTTCTACCCTTATCTCCAGCAAGTTTATATTTAGCATTCATACGCTCAATGTTTTCCTTAGTTAACTCATGCATTTTTAAAATCAATTCAGCACGTTGTTTAGCATCAAAATTAACCTTCTCCGAAGATGGAAGAGGCAACAAATCAATAGGTGCACGAGGTAGGAAACCATACACAACTTCAAAAGGGCACATCTTAGTAGTAGAATGCAATGAACGATTATAAGCAAATTCAATATGAGGCAAGCATTCTGTCGTGGTTCTAAGCCTGACAGTAGAGTGGAGGGTAGGTATGGAGAGGCAAGGTCTTAGCTATGTGATGAGGACATCAATACAATTGTTACACCCACAGCCCCTGCTGCTATACATACTGGACCAATTACTAGAGCTCGTGCACGCCAACTAAATTACCAGGTACTTTCGTTTCTTGGTAATGATTCTAATGTTCATGAGAATATGATGCTGCCTAAATTGGATACATTTGTTTTGCTTACAAATGAAGGGCCTACCTTGGAGAAGGATGAACATTGGAGCAAGAACAAGCATGGAGATGATGGCATGCGCAAGGGGAACAAGAACGGAGTTACAAGTGATGATTCCAGGACTTTGAAGCCACCATAATGGGTGCATGAAGCCTTGGACGAAATATACAAGATGCCACTTCATAAATTTCGTCCCGAGGCTATTTTAGGTGCTGCGTCACCTTATTATTGGGCCAGGCCCATGTAATTTCGAAATACATAAGTATAGGCTATTTTTAGAGTCCGTATGTGTGGGGAAACAAGAGATAGGGTTGATTTCGGACCCCTCCACAAAGGGCCACGAAATTCCCCCCTCTTCCTCCATATATACAGCCCTTAGGGCATCGTTTAGACTTTGGGTTTTGTTTAGATTAAAAGTTCGCCATAGCTGCAACTTCGCGTACTTCGTTTGTGTTCAACGACCAGACAAAGGCGTCACAGAACCCCACCTTGATCAATAAAGCTTTCATCTTATATTCGCAATATCCAAATTGCAATCTTAGTTTCTTGCTTGTTCTTCGGTTGCTCGCAGGAAACAGACCCTCGTGGTCAGGTTGATCGTGCTCTGGCGTGGTCAATAACCTCTCGGAGTTGGTTTAGCGATTGCTAAGGCGCGACGTCCTCGCACGTTCATAGTCGGATCGTCAAAGTCGACTTCCACCAAAGCGATATCCATCATCTCATCGAAAGATGGGACACCTTTGCCTCTATCACAAACTAGATAAGATGTAGATTGGATCAAGCGAAGATGGGAACGATCTCAACTATGATTATGACAATGAATGGTGGGTAGCACGTGGAGGAAATTGATGGATGGGTGGTGGACAGCGGAAGGGATAACGATGCAGCGGTGACGTGACTAATGTGAACAGAACTCGAAACTCTAAATGACCTAGACACTAAGACCAGCAACTCGACACGACGATGCAACCGATAATTCAACTATGCAAGCAATGAAAAGAAAATTGCAAAGGCTCAGACTGGCTTGGACAAAGGATGAATAGATCTAACTCTTTTTTGTGGATTTTTCTTGGACAATAGGTAAGAAAATAAATCTAATCTAGGAAAACTGGAAATTCTCACCGAGCAACCTGAAAACTGATACCACTTGATAGAGGGCGGGTGTCCCGATCTTTCGATGAGATGATAACTATCGATTTGGTGGAGACGACTTTGACGATCCGACTACAAACGTGCAACGACGTTGTGCCTTAGCAATCGCTAAACCAACTCCGAGAGGTTATTGACCACGCCGGAGCACGATCAACCTGACCACGAAGGTCTATTCCTGCAAGCAATCGAAGAACAAGCAAGAATATGATAAAATCAATCTGAATATCGCGAATATGTATGAAGTATTGATAATGGTGGGGATCCGAAAAGTGGTCTTGGTCTGGTCGTTGGACACAAACGAAGCACACGAAGTTGCAATGGCTAACTTTTAACTAAGCAAATCCCAAGGAAAAAGCTACTAGATGGATCTACTTATATGGGAGCAAGGGGTGGCGGCCAAGGAGGTGGGAGGACGTCCCAAGGCAGCCTAAAATTAACCCTAGGTCGTACAAGGCTCATGGGCCCAAGTGGAGGTGATGTAACACCTTTGGACTTGTAGTTTGACTCGGATTCTGCTGCAGCATCAGATTGTTTCGTCCACAACTCAACACTCCGGACGAATTTGAAGGTGATTCCAATTGGGTAGGAAAGTGCACGAAATCTAGTTTCCAACAAAAAAAGAATCACCCAATTCAGAGTCCGTATGAAAAACTTGTGTGCGTTTTGAGTCAGGTATGTCTGTGCAGTCCGAATCTGAATCCAGAACGTGAGAGACTTGGACTCTATCTTCTCTTGGGCCAAAAGTGACGTGAGAGAACTTTTTGGACAGCAAATAAACATCTCTTTCTTCCTTATCTTCATATGTGGATTGTACAAATGTCCCATACACATGAAATTCTCACCGAGCAACCTGACTCTGGTACCACTTGATAGAGGCGGGGTGTCCCGATCTTTCGATGAGATGATAACTATCGATTTGGTGGAGACGACTTTGACGATCCGACTACAAACGTGCAACGACGTTGTGCCTTAGCAATCGCTAAACCAACTCCGAGAGGTTATTGACCACGCCGGAGCACGATCAACCTGACCACGAAGGTCTATTCCTGCAAGCAATCGAAGAACAAGCAAGAATATGATAAAAGCAATCTGAATATCGCGAATATGTATGAAGTATTGATAATGGTGGGGATTCGAAAAGTGGTCTTGGTCTGGTCGTTGGACACAAACGAAGCACACGAAGTTGGAATGGCTAACTTTTAACTAAACAAATCCCAAGGAAAAAGCTACTAGATGGATCTACTTATATAGGAGCAAGGGGTGGCGGCCAAGGAGGTGGGAGGACGTCCCAAGGCAGCCTAAAACTAACCCTAGGTCGTACAAGGCTCATGGGCCCAAGTGGAGGTGATGTAACACCTTTGGACTTGTAGTTTGACTCGGATTCTGCTGCAGCATCAGATTGTTTCGTCCACAACTCAACGCTCCGGACGAATTTGAAGGTGATTCCAATTGGGTAGGAAAGTGCACGAAATCTAGTTTCCAACAAAAAAAGAATCACCCAATTCGGAGTCCGTATGAAAAACTTGTGTGCGTTTTGAGTCAGGTATGTCTGTGCAGTCCGAATCTAAATCCAGAACGTGAGAGACCTGGACTCTATCTTCTCTTGGGCCAAAAGTGACGTGAGAGAACTTTTTGGACAGCAAATAAACATCTCTTTCTTCCTTATCTTCATATGTGGATTGTACAAATGTCCCATACACCTGCAATTAGACAAAACACAAAAGTGTGTGAAGTATTTTTGTTCTGGATAACATAAATAGATTATTGAATAGTTTGCACTAGAAATCACCTGACAAATATGCATATATGCAATATTTTTGGTCATATCCAAGGTAGTCATGTCCTCATCATCACGAAGGTGGACGACAGCAATTTTGAGCCAACCACGCCTGAGGAAGCGCGCGCGTGCTACGACAATCAAATAGGATGCATCATACGGACAACCGCCACCATCAATGATGAGAAACTAAAGAAGATAGATAATATGAGGCCCTCCCTCCTAAAGAAGCTGCACCAGATATTCTTGTTCCCGGGCCGGAATGAAAAGTATTATAAAGATCTAGATGAGGACCCGACAGTGAAGAAGATAAATAAACACGCCATGACCAAGTTTAGCGACACGTTGGCCGCCTAGAAATCAAGGGTGAAATATCGGATCGTCGTCAAAAAGGAACCCTACTCCGAGATTGTAAAGGATAATCCGACAATCACGGCAAAGCACTTTCAAATATTCAAGGCGGCTTGCAAGGCCGAAGCTGCCAAAAAAAAGTTGAAGTACATGAAGGGGCTTCAATAGAGGTTCATTGGGGGCCACCACCTAGGAAGCCGTGGTTACGGCTGGAAGAGGTCCATATGGGCCAAGGAGGACACGGAAGCCGCGAGTCTGGGCATCCCAGACCCCTTGGCGGAGTTCACCGTCCCGCAGGAGCGTGACGTCCTTAGGGCCCGGCACCATTGAGACCCAGTGAAGAAGGTTTTTGAGACGAACGGGGTCACGAGGAGTTCATCAGACTGCTGGTAAGTTTAGTTTCTGATCAATTCGACTGCACGTTAGTCATATTTGTAAACGATCCTTGTGCCTTTTGCAGAGAGAGAGCAGCACATGATTGCGGCCAAAAGCGACTCGCCGTCTGAGGCGTTGGTGAGGCCCAAATGGGACACTCCATTCAACCGGGTGTTGAACATATTGAAAGGACTCCCGGTGGAGACTCGACCGTCGTATGTACGCGTGCACGGTGTCGGAGTTGGCGCCACGTGGAAGAAGTACTACCGTGAGACCACGGAGGAGAGAAAGAAAAGAAGGAGGTTAACTAAAAAAACATCGACAAGAAGGTTGATATTGCAGTTGAGAAAAAATCATCTGAGACAGTCGCAACAGCGGTAGCTGCCGCAAAACAGGTGCTTGCAGATATGTCTACTACCTTGGTTCTGGACGTTTTCAATTGGAGTAGGCAAAATTCAGACAAAAATGCAGCGGACTTTCCCCTTGCTGACTTCTTCGGGAGCACCTCAACTAGTGTTTCACTAGCACCTGCAGCTGCACCTGCTCCCTCACCGGCCCTCGCACCTGCTCCCGCACCGGCTCCCGCACCTGCTCCGACACCGGCTCCGGCACCGGACGTGCTCGGCGGAGCTTCGTCTTTGGCTGTAACATCCCAAATTTTCAATTTGGAATGTTATACATTAGATCATCATTGCATATCATATTTTAATGCATTTTGGCTTGATCCGAGAAATTCTACGCAACTCAAGGACCCACAGAGAGAGTTGGGGATTTCGTTATTTTCATATTTGAGTTTTCTCAAATTTTGAAAAGACGATCATTTGATTTTAATTATTTTATCTTCGTATATTTCTTTTATAAAAATAAGAGAGAGGGAATAAAATGACTTTCCCAAAATAAAGAAATATTGGGGACTTAATAATAAAATCAAATAAGATTTTATTTTGGGATTTTATTGCTATTTTATTGGAATTAGGAAAATGCGCATTTTTCAAAATTGCATTCTAGGCCCAAATAAATGTTCATCTTGTCCAGCTTATTTTTAGAGGACGGGGAAAAATTATTTCGGGATTTTGGAGTCCGTTTAGTATTTCTTTTCTTTCTTTTTCTGGGCGTCGGAATTTTTATTAAAAAAAAGTCAAACCGACTCCGGGCCGTACCCGAGCGGGACTCCGCTCGGGGGGGCTTTATAAGCCGGGCCCCCCTGCCCCGAAGCCCACACCGCCGCTGCCAGCCCACCCGCGCCCTAACCCTAGCCGCCGCCACCGTCGCCCCGCGCCGCCGTCCGCCGCCCCGCCGCCCGGTACGCCGCCTGATACGCCGCCCCGTCGCCTCGCCAGAACCCCGCCGGACCCGAGGTAGCCGCCGCCGGTTTTTTATAAAACTGTTCAGTTTAAAAAAAAACTAGATCCTTTTTTTAGTTTCGGTTCGTCGGTTTTTCTTGGTTTAGTTATTTAGCGGACGTTCATCCGTATATTCCTTTTAACGAATGGTTTTCACCTTTTAGCCGCAGACAGCGAACGTTCGTTCATTAGCCTGTTCGTCAGTTTTTCTTTTCTCGGGTTTTTCGCGATTATTTCCGATCTCGATTTCTGATCCGATTTCCGTTTTAGTATAACTTTTCGCTCGTTTGTCGGAATCAGGCGATTCAAGCGCCTAGAGTTTCGTCTAGAAACCCTCTTTCCGTTTAACCAACTTAAACAAGTTTTTGCTACTATAAAATTTGACTTAGGTCCAGATTAGTAAACAAAGATTGTTTCTTTCGCCGTTTGAGTTTCGTTGCTTCGTTTTATTTGATTCTTTTTGCAAACCGGAGTTCTTAAGTTGAACTTTCTGGTTAGATCTTTTATTTGAATTTTACCCGTGCATTAGATGTGTGCTTATTGTATGCTTGTTTGTTTGCGATAGAGTACCCGGAGTGCGCCGCTTGCTACTTCGAATCTCTAGGTTTCACGGATCATCAGCAAGGCAAGTAACACTTTGATCATACCTCTTTACTACCCAGTTTTATTGCATTAGATCAATCCTCAAACAATTGCATGGTTAGGATATGATTAATATGTGGGTTTTGGGAAGTAGATGAGGTAGTACCTATGTCCTGTTTATTATCGAACCTTTGGGAGTTACTTCTACGTTTGCTTATATTGCTATGCTATGCTAGTAGACATGGATTGGGTGAGTGTATCCATGACAGACGTGAGTATTGTTAATTAATGGTTCAACTTAAGGTGGCAACTTAAATACACATCTGGGTGGATTGAGGCACCTGGGGAACCCAGTGATTGCCTGTTATTTTATGGACCGCCAACCAGGCTCAAAGGGATCATGAGATTATTCATGCTAGAAACTTCCGTGTGCAGCCACAAGCTACTATGGGCTCTAGCATAGTTGATTAAGTCGTGTGAACTCTTACAGTGGTAGACTAGCAGATGTAGGGGAAAGTAGGTGTAACGGTCTACCCATCGTAAGGTGCTAACGCTTCTGAAAGACTGTGTCTCGGTCATCCGTTTCTCAAACACCATGTAGTGCGAGAAATCCAACGGAGGAGATCGAGTCTTGTGGGGAAAAGTGCGCAAACCTCGGTAGAGTGTATAAACTAATCATGGTTAGTCGTGTCCCCGGTTATGGACGTTTTGAGTATCTAGTACTTGGATTATCATGTGAATCTCATCATGTTACTTAATTTAATTGGTTGGGTTTAATGATGATGCTTAATTCGGATTGAGTTGGGTGAACCTTCTCAATGTTTAACAACCACCATGATAGTTAAATAAAATTTATTCCTTTGTTGTAGGGAAAAAATTGGCTTTATGCAAAACTGTAACCATAGAGCTTTGCACCAGCCATATATGCATGTAGTGATAGCATTATTCTGTTCATTACTCTCTATGTGTTACATTGCCAGCATATTCCATGTGCTGACCCGTTTTCGGGCTGCAATGTTCATGTTGCAGACTTTTTAGATGACGAGTAAGGTGCCTTAGGTCGTGATCTTTCACTCAGTGATGCCCTTGGAGTTGATGGACTCACTTTATCTTCCTAGGCTTCCGTTGTTATCGTTATTAGATGGCCATAAGCCATATTTATTGTAATAAGTTCTCTTTTGAGACATTTGATGTAATCAGTGTGTGATTGCTACTCTATTATAAATCCTTCAAGTACTGTGTGTGTCAGCATTACCGATCCAGGGATGACACTGATACACAGAGATCAGACTGTTTGATGTCTGGTCGCTACAAGATGGTATCAGAGCACACGCTGACTGTAGGACACCACCACTAAGCTAAAGCCCTAGATCACTACACTCTTCTCATTTCTGACTCCTCTCCCTTTCTACTCTTTAGGATGGCGGATGCAAGGAACAAGTTCACGCAACAAGATGAAGATACACCTTTTGGACGCCACTTGAAGGAAGTCACTAGATACCTGAACATCGGTGTACCAAGCTTCACCGGGACCTACATCGCCACTTTAACCGAAGAGGAGTGTTGGATGATTCAAGTTCAAGTTCCAGGAAGAACGTTCATGCCAGTCACTGAGCCCATAGAGTTTTCTTTTGATGCACCAACCTGGAGTCTAGGAAAGAGCATGGCAGCCCACATTACCATGGGACGCATTGGAGAAGTTTACCACAAGGATCTGAAGGATACTAACTACCAGATTTGTGGGCGCCGAGATGAGCAATGGGAGATGATCAACACCAGCAAGGATAGATCCATTGCAGCATTCATCCAGGAGTTAAACCAGCACATTCGACGCCAGGAGAACCAGATGTGCGCAGGCATGATAGATCTGAAGAAGGCTATGACCAGGATCACGGAGCTGGAAGAAGAACTCAAGACTACACACGATGGATATGAGGAGGAAATGACGACACTCGTGGAGAAAAATGATGACCTGAAGAAGAAGCTAAAAGTATTCATGGGATTCCACGCTCCAGGAGGAGAAGACGACGATTCCACTTGCCCGGAGAACTACATCATCATCGACGACACCGACTCGGACCCTGACGATAGCGATGATGACTTTGTTGATGAAAGCTGGAGCAGATATCATGGAGTCTTCGCCCGATCAATTTTTCTAGTCGACCACCATATCAGTAGTAGTATTCCCCCACGTATATAGTATAGTCCGAGCACTTTTGTAACTATAGTGAGACCGTTGTATGCCCTTGTTTGAATTGATTGACGTGATATTGTTTGTGTTTGTCTCATGTGCATATGGGTAGTGTTTTCTCTCTAGACCTCATTCTATTCTATATTCTCATCCTTTCTAAACCCTCAGATGCCTCCAAGACATGATAATGGATTTGTTTTCCCACCGGAGCTCACTCAGTTGATCCAGCAGCAGAATGCATTGATGAAGATACTAGTCCAGAATTAGAATCAGGGGATTTGTGGATAAGTATAAACTGCCCACCAAGGTTCTTAGAACACCTATGTTAGTAAGCTCACCAGGAGCGGAGTATATGGCAAGTCAATGATGTTTTCAGATGCCATTGACCATAGGTAGGCATGTTTTCCCCTCGGGTCTAATAATTTTGGAGTCGCAAGGTTTGGATGTAATTCTGGGTTTGGATTGGCTATCGATGTATGGAGGAAACATCGATTGCGCCAGTAAGTCAATTTTGCTTACCACCCTAGAAGGAAGAAGGATTAAGTATATATCCCGACATGAGCCGAAGAGGACTCAAGTGAATTCCTTATCAGGAGTTGTACAGGAGGAAGTACCAGTGGTGAAGGATTTCCCTGACGTATTTCCAGAGGAGTTGCCAGGCATGCCACCAGATAGAGACACTGAGTTTTTGATTGAGCTTTTGCCAGGCACAGGGCCAATATCTAAGAGACCGTACAGGATGCCCGCAAAGGATTTGGAGGGAATTAAGAAGGAGATTAAGGAGTTACTGGATAAAGGCTATATTCGCCCAAGTTCGTCACCTTGGGGATCGCCAGTGCTTCTAGTGGAGAAGAAGGATGGATCATTAAGGATGGTTGTTGATTATCTAGGATTGAATGAAGTGACAATCAAGAACAAGTACCCACTACCGATGATCAATGATTTGTTTGAGCAATTGCAAGGAGCTAAGGTATTTTCCAAAATCAATCTCTGATCAGGATACCACCAGCTGAAGATTCGAGAGCAGAATATACCTAAGACATGACATGAGGTTGCATTATCATCCCGGTAAGTCTAAAGTAGTAGCCAATGCGTTGAGCCACAAGAGTCATGTCAATACCCTCATGACCGGAGAGTTACCAAAGGATTTAACCGAAGATCTTCGCGAGCTATGTTTGGAGATAGTTCTGAGAGGCTATGTAGCAGCATTGGAGATTCAGTCTACTTTGATTGATAAGATCAAAGAAGCTCAGGAGACAGACAAGGAGATTGCAGAGATAAAGGATAAGATGAGCAAAGGAAAAGCTAAGGGATTTCGTGAGGGTGAGCACGATACCTTATGGTTTGAGGACCGTGTTTATGTGCCTAATGACCCGGAGATCAGGAAGTTGATTCTGCAAGAGGCCCATGATTCACCGTATTCGATTCACCCAGGAAATTCCAAGATGTATCTGGATTTGAAAGACACTTTCTGGTGGACCGGAATGAAGAAGGATATTGCGGAGTATGTAGCAGTTTGTGATGTATGTCAGAGAGTGAAGGCAGAGCGCCAGAAGCCAGCAAGATTGCTACATCCGTTGCCGATATCCGAATGGAAGTGGGATAAGCTAGGCATGGATTTTATTACGGGATTGCCCAGGACACGTTCAGGCTATGACTCGATATGGGTTGTAGTCGATCGTTTGACGAAGGTAGCTCATTTCATCCTAGTGAAGACCACTTATACCAGTGCTAAGTTGGCAAATATGTAGATGACCAGGATCGTATGTTTGCATGGAGTTCAGAGGACCATTGTATCAGATAGAGGAACCCAGTTTACCTCAAAGTTCTGGAGTCACTTGCACAAAACTTTAGGTACCAGGCTAGAGTTCGGTACAGCCTTTCATCCATAGACAGATGGATAGACCGAGAGAGTCAATCAGATTCTGGAGGACATGTTGAGAGCTTGTGCGCTAGATTATGGATCTAGTTGGGATGACAATTTAACTTATGCAGAGTTCTCTTACAACAACAATTATCAATGCAGTTTGAAGATGGCCCCTTTCGAAGCCTTGTACGGAAGGAGGTGCAGGACACCATTGTTGTGGGATGAAGTTGGAGACCGTCAGTTGTTTGGGTCAGATTTCATTAAAGAGTCTGAAGAGAAGGTTAAGCTGATTCGCGATAGACTCAAAGTAGCCCAGTCCAGGCAAAAGAGCTATGCGGATTCTAAACGGAAGGAGACAATTTATGAAGTTGTAGACAGAGTTTATCTTCGCGTGTCCCCACTTCGAGGAGTTAAGCACTTTGGAGTTAACGGAAAGTTAGCACCACGTTTTGTGGGACCATACAAAGTTTTGGAGTGTATGGGAGAAGTTGCTTACAAGTTGGAATTGCTTGAAGGACTGTCATGAGTTTATGATGTGTTCCATGTTTCCCAGTTGAAGAAGTGCCACGCAGAGATGGCCGAAATCCCTCTGAGAGATACAGTGCCACTGAAGGCGATTCAGTTGGATAGCAATTTGACATATGAGGAGAAATCAGTCAAGATTCTCGAGTTTGCCAGCTGAGGCACGCGCATCAAGGTTATCAAGTTCTGTAAGGTTCAGTAGAGCCACCATACCGAGGATGAAGCCACCTGGGAGCGAGAGCAAGACTTACGGAAGGACCACCCTCACCTATTTTCTAGCCAACCCGAATCTCGAGGGTGAGATTCATCTTAAGGGGGTAGGTTTGTAACATCCCAAATTTTCAATTTGGAATGTTATACATTAGATCATCATTGCATATCATATTTTAATGCATTTTGGCTTGATCCGAGAAATTCTACGCAACTCAAGGACCCACGAAGAGAGTTGGGGATTTCGTTATTTTCATATTTGAGTTTCCTCAAATTTTGAAAAGAGGACCATTTGATTTTAATTATTTTATCTTCATATATTTCTTTTATAAAAACAAGAGAGAGGGAATAAAACGACTTTCCCAAAATAAAGAAATATTGGGGATTTAGTAATAAAATCAAATAAGATTTTATTTCGGTATTTTATTGCTATTTTATTGGAATTAGGGAAAATGCGTGTTTTTCAAAATTGCATTTTAGGCCCAAATAAATGTTCATCTTGTCCGGCTTATTTTTAGAGGACGGGAAAAATTTATTTCGGGATTTTGGAGTCCGTTTAGTATTTCTTTTCTTTCTTTTTCTGCGCGTCGGAATTATTATTTTTTTACATAAAAGCCAAACCGACTCCGGGCCGTACCCGAGCGGGACTCCGCCCCGGGGGGGCTTTATAAGTCGCCCCCCCTGCCTGGAAGCCCACGCCGCCGCCGCAGCCCACCCGCGCCCTAACCGTAGCCGGCGCTGGCGCCGCCGCCGCCGCAGCTGAGTGCCGCCTCAGCTGTCGGCCTGCCCCGCCGCCGCCGCCGCCGTCCACCGCCCCACCGCCTCACCGAAACCCGCCGGACCCGAGGTAGCCGCCGCTAGTTTTATTTATAAAACCGTTCGGTTTTAAAAAAAACCATATATCCATTTTTTAGTTTTGGTTCGTTGGTTTTTCTCAGTTTAGTTATTTAGCGGACATTCGTCAGTACATTCCTTTTAACGAATGGTTTTCACCTTTTAGCGACAGACAGTGAACGTTCGTTCATTAGCCTGTTCATCAGTTTTTCTTTTTCTCGGGTTTTTCGCGATTTTTTCCTATCACGATTTCTGATCTGATTTTCGTTTTAGTATAACTTTTCGCTCGTTTGCCGGAATCAGGCAATTCAAGCGCCTAGAGTTTCGTCTCGAAACCCTCTTTCCATTTAACCAACTTAAACAACTTTTTGCTACTGCAAAAATTTGACTTAGGTGCAGATTAGTAAACGAAGCTTGTTTCTTTCGCCGTTTGAGCTCCGTTGCTTCGTTTGATTCGATTCTTTTTGCAAACCGGAGTTCTTAAGTTGAACTTTTTGGTTAGATCTTTTATTTGAGTTTTACCCGTGCATTAGATGTGTGCTTATTGTATTCTTGTTTGTTTGCGATAGAGTACCCGGAGTGCGCCGCTTGCTACTTCGAATCTCTAGGTTTCACGGATCATCAGCAAGGCAAGTAACACTTTTATCATACCTCTTTACTACCTAGTTTTATTGCATTAGATCAATCCTCAAACAATTGCATGGTTAGGATATGATTAATATGTGGGTTTTGGGAAGTAGGTGAGGTAGTACCTATGTCCTGTTTATTATCAAACCTTTGGGAGTTACTTCTACGTTTGCTTATATTGCTATGCTATGCTAGTAGACGTGGATTGGGTGAGTGTATCCATGATAGATGTGAGTATTCTTAATTAATGGTTCAACTTAAGGTGGCAACTTAAATACACATCTGAGTGGATTGAGGCACCTAGGGAACCCAGTGATTGCCTGTTATTTCATGGACCGCCAACCAGGCTCAAAGGGATCATAAGATTATTCATGCTAGAAACTTCCGTGTGCAGCCACAAGCTACTATGGGCTCTAGCATAGTTGATTAAGTCGTGTGAACTCTTACAGTGGTAGACTGGCAGATGTAGGGGAAAGTAGGTGTAACGGTCTACCCATCGTAAGGTGCTAACGCTTCTGAAAGACTGTGTCTCGGTCATCCGTTTCTCAAACACCATGTAGTGCGAGAAATCCAACGGAGGAGATCGAGTCTTGTGGGGAAAAGTGCACAAACCTCTGCAGAGTGTATAAACTAATCATGGTTAGCCGTGTCCCCGGTTATGGACGTTTTGAGTATCTAGTACTTGGATTATCATGTGAATCTCATCATGTTACTTAATTTAATTTGTTGGGTTTAATGATGATGCTTAATTGGGATTGAGTTCGGTGAACCTTCTCAATGTTTAACAACCACCATGATATTTAAATAAAATTTATTCCTTTGTTAGAGGAAAAAATTGGCTTTATGCAAAACTGTAACCATAGAGCTTTCCACCAGCCATATATGCATGTAGTGACAGCATTATTCTGTTCATTACTCTCTATGTGTTACATTGCCAGCATATTCCATGTGCTGACCCGTTTTCGGGCTGCAACGTTCATGTTGCAGACTTTTCAAACAATGAATAAGGTGCCTTAGGTCGTGATCTTTCACACAGTGATGCCGTTGGAGTTGATGGACTCACTTTATCTTCCAAGCCTTCCGATGTTATCGTTATTAGATGGCCTTAAGCCATATTTATTGTAATAACTTTTCTTTTGAGACATTCGATGTAATAAGTGTGTGATTGCTACTCTGTTATAAATCCTTCAAGTACTGTGTGTGTCAGCATTACCGATCCAGGGATGACACTGATGCACAGAGATCAGATTGTTTGAGGCCTGGTCGCTACATTGGCTGAGCTCGACGCCCTCACGATATCTGTCACACCGGCCCTCTTCAAAAAATGTATAATCTCCCATTTTCGTTGCCTTTCGGATGTCTCACATCGTAGACTTCTCTTTGCAGGCCGACTAAACGCGGTGCACCTTATTGTACACCATCAGCGACCAGAAGGTGGACGTGGGGAAGGCGACGATAATGGAGCTGAAGGAACCATTGTTCCACAGCCGGCCGATCCCCCGGACGTCTTCAAGGTTTTCGTGGCCAGTGTCAAACCGGGCTACAAGAATTTGGCTCCTCTGGTACTAGTGGGGGATGACGACGAGACCCCGCGGCAGCTTGGTGATTGTTGCAATGGGTGGGTCCTATTGTGGCCAAAGAGTCTGCTTTGTCTGGAGGCGGCCGGGAGCACACCCACGAGCATGCAGTTAGGTATTAACATCAACACCTCACTTACTCAATTAGCTTCGGCTGTCGTGCTGGGTGATAGCGGAGGGGGTGAGGAAGAGGCTCCATTTATCGTTGGTGACGTCGCCATAGATGAGGATGAGGATGACGATGACACTCAACAATATGTTAATACTGGCGCCTACTTAGGGTTTGAGCATCATGAGTTGGTGCCTGAATTGTCGCCTCCGGAGTCTGAACGTATTATGGACAACTTTCCGGTATGAAAGAAGTCTAGGAAGAGACCGAGAAAAGGCAAAAAACCTGATTCTATGATCCAGCCGCCTCAGTAGCCTCGGGTTCAAGACCGTATAGATATCCCCGGTGTGGCAAAATGGCATATTGCCGGTGAACCAATCCTACCTGAAGCAGTGATAGGGGCCAGATTCGGCGATGTAAGGAGACTTTATGACGATGTGCTGCGGAGAGAGAAAGGCCTCATCGCCTCGAAAAATCCAGGATACCCACTCTACGTGGTTAACGTGCCACGGTAATTATCGTACGTTGACACATTCCCCGCGGACAAGTTCTTCCATCAATTCGATTACATCTTCGACATATATCACTAGAAGAAGCTGGATTTTACGTTTGTCCGACTTTATGCCTTGCACATGAACTACCTCATCAGGGTTGAGCAGATACCTTTTATCTGTGTCGCTGACCCATACTTCATGCACAAGAGCTTCTTGGCAGTCTATGCAAAGCACTGTGAATTCGCGAGGGACTACCTCGTTAATTTCATGCTCGCCAATAAGGACAAGGAGGCGATTCTCGTGCCTTATCATCCCCTGTAAGTCATCCGCGCGGATATTCTTCCTTCGATTTCAATCATTCATTTGCATGGTGGAGGCTAATTAATTTGAGGTGTACTTATTTTACGCAGCGGCGGGTGCGCCGTCCTCATCATCCTCTACCCCCGATACTCCCACGCTCTTTACTTGTACTCGTCGAAGAACATTACCAAAAAGGATTACACCCACATCAAGTTTGTTCTCGACAGTGCTATCTTTTACTATGACAAAGGGGGTGGATAGGTCAATGACAAGAAGACAAGGCACGGCACGCCCGCCTTCAGCAATAAGACCGACTTCTGCTGCATCCAGCAACCGAGTGATTCTCTTAATGATGGATTCTATGTCCTACACGACATGCCGGAGTACAGACGGGATCACCAGAAACTTCACATGTCACCTAAATCTAGCGATGCCCATATTCTGCAATGGGCAAAGCACTTAGGAGATATCGAGGATCATCGACTTCGAACTGAGATCTATCACATCTAGCGCGAACTTGCCCAAATCATCATGAAGGAGGTCCTCGAAAAAACAGGGATATTCTATGAAGAAGGAGAAATGTCGTGGGAAGACGTCCGAACACGCTTAGCCTCTCAGCTTCTCGACATGAAGCCTTTCACTAAGCTCAGGGCTTTCTCCCTAACATGGCTGGATGGCACAACATGTTGGAGTGATTGTCGATGTATGGCAATGTGTCCGTTTAGTCCATACTTTTTGTCTGACGAAACTTTGAGTTATGCACAACGAAACTTTATTTGTGATGTAGTTAAGCCGTCCTCCTCCTCGACTAGCGAAGATCACACTAGTTAGGGCATTTTGGGTACGATGAACTTTTTTATTTATGCTTATGATATGTTGCTTCTATTTTTGCCAAGTCTGTCTCTTTCTGTTGCTCAACTATATATGTTGCATATCATCGACTCATGTGACGATGCGGGTGCATAGATCATCGATGGCGAAGAAGTGCTACGCCAGGAGTATACGACGAGTGGCTGGAGTGTCAGGCCTAGGTGTGCCGGTTTCCGGTTTCCGAGCGACAGCCAGTAGTTAGTTTAGGTTAACGCTAATGCGAGAGAGGGATTCGAACTCATGTACTTCATAGTTCCGCTCTCACTCATAGTGTATCTCTTCTCACGTATATCATTGTTTAGATGGATGACGATGTAGTTGCAAGTAATCGAGACTTGTATCGCTATTTTCGAGATGATGACGGGAGACCACTTTGTGTTGGATGATGATTATGATGATGAAATGATTTGATGAGACTATTTGTATGTATATGCTATCATTACATTTATATGTGTATGATATGCTAAATATTATTGTATAAAGTCTATTCAAATACAAAACATATATGCATAAAAAAACAGAAACCAATAAAACTAGCAGTAGCGAGGGGAACAAAGTTAGCAGTAGCGCTCCCTTACCAGTAGCGCTTACTTCTAAAAAGCGCTGCAGATATTAGCAGCAACGCACTTACCTAAAGTGCTACTGCTAGCCATGTATAGCAGTAGCGTGGGACGACAGGCGCTACTGCTACACGTTAGCTGTAGCGCCTTAACAGTAGCGCGACGTCCCGCGCTACTGATAGGCAAAATACCTGCGCTACTGGTAGGGTTTTCCCTAGTAGTGTCACCGTCGCCATTGATGAAGGCTGAAGATGGCACATCATCACTCTCGCCTCCTAATATGGAAGCATCTTCCATGCTCGTCACCATGTCGCTCGCCTCATAAGCTTGTGCCTTGAGGGTTTCCGTAGTCGTACTCGCCACCGCACCGTCTTGAAAAAGAGTCGAAGTAGACTCGGCATCATCAATGCCACAAAGAGGGATGGTGGTGAAGTCGAACTTGGGAGCATCGTCTTGGAGCTCGTCGGGATTGGACATCGTGGTGGTGCTATCCTCATGCTCGTTCTCATGGAGCTTGGTCGTCGTGAAGTGAGTTTGGGATGGAGAAGCCTTGGCCTTCATGAGTTCTTGTTCCGCCTTGAGAGCACCAATGTAGTTGTCGTCGAGGGACTTGTAGTTCTAGAGGAAGATAGTCTTGGAGATGTCGTTGTTCAATCCCATCATGAAATGGAACTTCATCGAAATGGGGTCGTCCACACCGGCTCGTCGCAAGGCATTCTTCATCTCCTTGAAGTACACATCGATGGACTTGGATCCTTGGATGGTGTTCTCCAATTGGTGTAGAAGTTGTTTCGTGTATGTTGGAGGCACGAACTCTTGCCGCATAGCTCTCTTCATCTTGGGTCAACTCATGTTGTAGCTCTCCGAAGGTGTGTGAAGCAACCATGTCGAGGCATAGTCATGGAAGTTTCTTGTGGCGCACTTCACTTGATCTTCGGGATGAACTTGATGTAGCTTGAGGTAGTCGTCCAATAGGCGCTCCCACTCGAGATACTCCTCGGGTTCTTGAGTCCCGTAGAAAGGAATCGCGTGGTCGATGTCGAGGTCGTTAGTAGCTCATGGAAGTCGTGGACTTGAGCTTGGGGAGCATCTCTTGAGTGTAGTCTTGGGGGGCTTGTTGGCGAAGATGCCGTATGTCCGTAGGCAAAGATGCCTTGAAGCCGCTTGGGGAAGATGCCAAGGGAGATGGTGAAGTCGTTGAGCGGTAGATGGTGTTGAGCTCTTGACCTTCATGCTCTTGTTGGTGATGGTGTTGATGCCGATGTGATCTTGCCGGAGATGGTAGCCTGGAAGCATGTGCTCATGAGCGTCTTCTCGAAGATGAGGAAGACCGCTTGTAGGCCTTGATGAGGGCTTTGAGCTCCTTCATTTGAGCATCCATCTTGTCGTCCAAGTTGTTCGTGCCATCGAACTCATTGTTGTTGTTGTAGACCAAAGGTGAAATGCCTTGCCTATCCATCATAAGACTCGAGTAGAAGTGAGTAGGAAATGAGATAAACAATACCAAGTTACCTTTTCCCAAAGTTGAGGATGTATCCCATTTCACTCAATGTGAAATGAAAGAATAGTGGAATTGGTACCGGACTTGTTCACTCACACCTATCAAGTAAAGCTTATGGTGGAGCTCGGTGAGGATAGTGGCACAAAAATTTGATGCAAAATGTTAGCAAGAGTCAATAATGTTGAAAGAGATTCACAAATTTGCAAGTGAAACAAGTAGACCAATAGCAATGAATGGCACACGGAAACACACACATAGATAGATAAATGGGGTCGTGCAACCAATGAATTAGCACAAAATGTGGAATCCATGGAAAACGCTCGTGTTGCACAACTCAAGAGAGACGCTAGCACGATTGCTCCATAGGTGGATATGACACTTGTGCACAACCTATAAGATGCAAAATGGATAAACTTTCTATCCCAAGTATGCTATATATGTATGGTTCCCGGTGTTTCTCACACGATGATCCAAGATGATAAAGTATGATACCATATGATATATTGTGATGCTATGGCTATTGCTTACAAGCTCTTTGTTCACTCTTTTTCTTTGCTTAAAAGGTTATTCTTTTTTTTATATGGCCACTTTTGCCAATGCACAAACCAAGATAGCAATAGTGTATATGCGGGAACAAACTTGTGACACAAGATATGATATGATAATACCAAGATCATATGGCATATATGCAATTGAAGGTATGGATCACTAGTGTCAACAAGTAACTTTGCCGGCAATACTCAAATGGCTAGTCTCGATAGGCAAGTAACACAAAATGGGCTAGAGGTTAACAATGCAATTGCAAGGGGAATATACAATGGTGGCGATGAGGTTACCATCCGTGATGATGAGAGGCGATGTTGTCAATGTCGACCCGTTCCTAATTAGCCGAAACATCTTAGGAAGCAGAAAAACCACAACTCAAAATCTCAAGGACACAAGTCAAATGGTGGTAGCGGAAAGCGGTGGTAGTTTGCACTTGGCAATGCGGAAGTGTAATGATGGGCTATACACATATCGGAGTTGAATTTTCTGTCCCTAAGTAGGCAAAACACCTTAGAAGACACAAGCCACAACTCAAACAAGCTCAAACAAAATTGGGTTAAGTTGGGTTGTCGGAAGTGTATGGTGGGTAAGGTCATGTGGAAATGGTGGTGGTGGTTGATGAAGAAGCAACCATCCCTAAGTAGCCGAAACACAATAGGAGACCCGAATCACTATTCAAGCAACCACTAATCTATGGTGAACAAAATGGGTTAGTTTGCGGAATTCGGTGGTGGTCTAGCAAATGATGTGATGGAAGCCTTAGGAAAAGATGCCAAAATTCACCAAATTTGATGGAGTCAAATGATGTTGGTGGTATTTTTGTGGGCTGGGGGATGTCAACAGCTTCAAAACGAGCTAAAGAACGTCAAGATCAGAGTTCAGATGAATCAACAAAACATCATCAAACCAACAAATCACAAAAAATTTGGGGCTATTTTTTGTGGGGATTTTCGAAATTTAGGACGAAATCAAGCAAAAGAAGGCTTGAAAACGGTGGGAGGGACTTCAAATACGTGATCATCGTGGCTCTGATACCATATGATATGGGGCTATCCCGGTGTAGGCCGATCTTTCACGATTGGAGTGGGATCCCTCGAAGAACATGAAGAACACGGGGAAGAACAAGGAGAAATCACAAGGGGAAACACTCAAGAACAAGTCCGATCACACATCCACTAGACAATCAAACGCACAGGATCCACAAGGTACATGAACAAGAAAACGAAAGATAGAAGGTAGAGTTCATCTCCATGAGGAGGTCTTGATGGTATCCTAGACAGATCTTCCCGTGAGGGGTCTTGATGATATCCCGCAGGATCTTCTCACATGGAGGCCTTGAACTCCATGGGAGTGGTAGTCTCTCTCTCTCTCTCTCAACAGTAGAGGTAGGAGCAAAGCTCACCTAAGAATGAGCTATCATATTTGCTGACCCTAACTAGGAGGAGGAGGAGGTCTATTTATAGTCATAGTGCAAATGCGGGCGAAGTCAAGGGGCATATGGGACTCGAGCCCAAAACTATGCGCAGACAGGTACCGGACGTCAGCTGGGTACTGGTCGTCCTGTTGCTCGCGGGCATCCGGACATCCGGTAGTCGCTGGACTTCTGCTAATTCGGCTCGGTTGAAGTGGCAACGGACGTCTGGTCACGTCGGACATCCGCTGATTTGGCTTGGGTGTGGTGGTGCCGGTCGTCCGGTGTAGGCCGGACGTCCGCTCGCTGGGAAGTGTGGCAGGTCGTCCGGTCCTGGACGGACGTCCATTCATTGTAGCCTGGGATGGCTGTGACTTGGGTAGGCTGGGGCTTCAGGCGCCAGGTACCGGATGTCCGTTGGCTTCCGGACGTCTAGTGGTTGTAGTTTGTAGCAGCTCTGTTTCTTCCGTCTTCTCTCCCATGCTTCCCCCATGGATGGTGTAGTTGTTCCGTTGCATTCGCACTCCCCCTCGTCATTCATGAAGCTCCGGCAATACCTATGCATGCACATGAGTGGAGTGTCAAGTAGTATACCATTCTCGAAGGGGTCAAGTGAACACGTGTAAAGGAGATGATTTACCTTTATGTATGACAAGTAGAGGTCGCACGTGTCACTTGCCAAACGGACTCTTGACATGGTGGTGTCCATAGGATGCTCCACATCACCCGTGTGGCGTGCAAGTAGGCGTGAGTTGACGGGATGCATGCGAGTAGTCCGTTGCACAGGAAGAACGGGAGGCATATGCGCAGGTGTGTGAATTGATGGGAGGCATGCTCGCTGCGCTGTGTGAAATGACGGTAGGCATGTCAGCAGTCCGATGCGCAGGCTCACCAGGAGGCGAGCCAGCGGTTTGACCGCCGCCCACCTCTCTCCCACTACTCCATATTAATGGGGCGCCCGAGTGGCCGCACCCCCCATTCTCGCCACATACACAATCGTCCCTCTCCACTTGCATCCACGACACCACTCTCAGTCCTCAAAGCCGTCAATGTATCAGGATGCCACTGCAGCACCCCATCGGAGGGAGTGGCGACGCCGGGGCTGCTGAAGCATCAGAGCACGACATGGAGATGGCGACAGAGGTTGCTCTCACCACCGGCGAGGTATCGCTGCACCCTGACGTCGTTGACGGCGTACAACCGGAGCTGGAGGTCCTCACCGACTTCGGTGATGACTCGGGCGACGACTCCAACAACGACGGAGAACCGGTTAGTCTTCTATACCCATTTATGTGTCAAATACATCCTAGGGTTTCTTTGGTAACTCCTGTGTCCTGCCTCCCCCTTTTTGGAATAGAAATCCTATGGTTATGTTCTCATAATCCATGAAATCTGAGTATGTTTTGTTAGATCCGTGTAGTGTACTGGTTGTCTAAATGGTACAAGTGATAAGTGATTAGTTTTTTCATTTATGCAAATGATTCCTGCTAATAATCCGACTAGGGTGAGTGTTCGTGCTAATAATTCCAAGCCAGGTCTTGACAATTGATTTTGAATGACCTACATATATGTTTGTGCCATTATTTTCATCAAGATTGGTCTGGAAATAAATGATTGTGCTTAAAAATCAAACCATAATCTCTGGATATGTCTAAAACCATACCCATAAATTATTAATCCTACTTTAAGACATGTAAACATTGATTTGATGCCAAATTTTGGCAACTGCCAAATGTTCGCTAGAGATTAGTTTGTATTCCAAATTTTTTTTTGACTGTGAACTGTGGGGAAAACCCCCACAGCATATCAAAACTTTATTAAAGCCAGACAACAGTTACAACAACCTGATTACAAGAGGTAACCGAAAGGAGAGGAGAAAAACAAAATAAAATAAAGAAAAGGCTAAAACTTAAGGCGGCAAGAAAGAAATCCACTTGAGTAACTCATCTTTGTATCCAGATTTGATTCGATGCTGCATCAGAGTAATATCATGCCTGAAAGCTCCTCTCCATTTGTTGAAGCTTGCCCTCTCACCTCTGAACACTTTGGCATTTCTGATGATCCAGATATTCTAGCAGGCAATAAATACTACTTCATTGAAAAAGGGCTTATCAAAACTTCTCCTTGCCTGGATGACTAGGTCAGACATTGAAGTTCCAGCCGACCAATCGATCTGCAAATAATTCCAAACTCTGACACTGAAATTGCAGTTGAAGAAGAGATGGTCTCTGGTTTCTCTCACTTGAAGGGGGCATAGCCTACAAGTAGCACCATCATCCATGTGCCAGTGCCTTCTATCAACCATATCTTTAGTGTTGAGTCTATCCATGATGAGCATCCATGCAAAAACCTTGATCTTGATAGTGCAAGAGGATTTCCAGATCTAGCACAACAAGTGGTTGAATGTTTCATTCTGAAAAACATGACCATAGAACAGCTTAGGTTTGTAAACCTTTGAAGAGCCCTGCCAGAACCATAAATCCTTACAAGCGTCATCTCTTGTATGGGAGACCAACATATTTCTTATCAAGTTTAGCTCATCAAAAGCTTGAGCAGACAAAGGTAGGTGAAAGTGTTGGTACACGTCTAATGAATTGAAGATGGCCTTAACAGAAATCCATGGATCCTTGGCAAAAGAGAATAATCTTAGGAATCTAGACTGCAAGCTAGAAACTTCATTGCCAAGATTCCAGTTATCAGACCAAAAGAGAGCCGTGTCCCCAGCATTGACCTGCACCCAGGAGCAGTCCCTAAAATTCTGCAAGACCTTACAAATATCCTTCCACCAAAAAGAGCCACAAGAAGTTGTTCCCTGGGGCATGCCATCATGATAATATGAGTCCCAGATTAAGGACACCCAAGGTAGGTCTTTCCTGTTGAGAAAGTTACTAGCATGCTTGAGAAGCAAAGCCACATTTTGAACACCCAGGTTCAAAATACCAAGACCACCCTTGTTTTTTGGTCTACAAATCAAATCCCAAGCAGCAAGAGATGGAGCAGGCTCCTCCCTATTTTTTCTCCACAGACATTGCCTTTGAATTATTTCCAACTGCTTGAGGATTCCAGCAGGAACAACCAGGCTACCCATAAAGAAGATTGGCATGGAAGACAAGGCAGAATTTAAGAACTGCCGCCTCTCACCTTGATTAAGGAAGGAGGAGCTGGCAGTCATTCTCCTCTCCATACAATCCACAAGAGGCATAAAGTCCACCATCTTTGGCCTTGTAGTACCCACAGGCAGACCAAGGTAAGTAAAAGGCATCTTTCCAATTTGGCATCCAAAAGCAGAAGCAAGCTCAGTCATGACTGCATTTTCAACATTTATAGGAATGATAAAAGATTTATGGTAGTTGACATCAAGACTTGTGGACTGAGAGAACACCAACAGCACGTGCGAGGCAAAGGTGTCCCGTCTTTCGATGAGATGATGGATATCACTTTGGTGGCAGTCGACTTTGACGATCCGACTATGAACGTGCGAGGACGTCGCGCCTTAGCAATCGCTAAACCAACTTCGAGAGGTTATTGACCACGCCGGAGCACGATCAACCTGATCACGAGGGTCTGTTTCCTGCGAGCAAACGAAGAACAAGCAAGAAACTGAGATTGCAATCTGGATATTGCGAATATAAGATGAAAGCTTTATTGATCAAGGTGGGGTTCTGTGACGCCTTTGTCTGGTTGTTGAACACAAACGAAGTACGCGAAGTTGCAGCTATGGCGAACTTTTAATCTAAACAAAACCCCCCCTTGATCAATAAAACTTTCATCTTATATTCGCAATATCCAGATTGCAATCTCAGTTTCTTGCTTGTTCTTCGTTTGCTCGCAGGAAACAGACCCTCATGGTCAGGTTGATCGTGCTCCGGTGTGGTCAATAACCTCTCGGAGTTGGTTTAGCGATTGCTAAGGCGCGACGTCCTCGCATGTTCGTAGTCGGATCGTCAAAGTCGACTGCCACCAAAGCGATATCCATCATCTCATCGAAAGACGGGACACCTTTGCCTCTATCAAGTGGTATCAGTTTTCAGGTTGCTCGGTGAGAATTTCCAGTTTTCCTAGATTAGATTTATTTTCTTACCTATTGTCCAAGAAAAATCCACAAAAAAGAGTTAGATCTATTCATCCTTTGTCCAAGCCAGTCTGAGCCTTTGCAATTTTCTTTTCATTGCTTGCATAGTTGAATTATCGGTTGCATCGTCGTGTCGAGTTGCTGGTCTTAGTGTCTAGGTCGTTTAGAGTTTCGAGTTCTGTTCACATTAGTCACATCGCTGCTGCATCATTATCCCTTCCGCTGTCCACCACCCATCCATCAATTTCCTCCACGTGCTACCCACCGTTCATTGTCATAATCATAGTTAAGATCGTTCCCATCTTCGCTTGATCCAATCTACATCTTCTCTAGTTTGTTTTGGAAAGAGGGAGAGAGAAAAAAAAAGATAGAGAAAAAAACGAGAGAAAAAAAAGTAAAAAAAAAGTCAGAGAAAAAAAAGAGAGGAGAAAAAAAAATTCGGATCTATCTAGACTCAATCTCGTAGTTGAATTCGGATTGGAATCTGTTTTGTGCACTGTTCAGTAAAACAGGCATAACTTCCTCATATGAAGTCTGTTTTGGCTCCGCGAGTACTCAAATGAAAGCTAGCGATGAGCCGCATCTAAATAGTTGCAGAAGCTAGTTCAGTATTTGGCACCTCAACATCAGCTTCTAAATAGGTCTACTGCTATTGTGATCTTCACTTATATCTTGCTGTCGAGAGCTACTTCATATCCTTTATTGATGCTAGTTGTGCTACGACGTGACCTCATTAGTGTTCTGGGCTCACGTCTCTAGTTTGGTCTAGCCTAGGACCAACACAGTACCGTCGTTGAGCATTTATTCAACATTGCATCTCTGAATTGATTATTGCTAATCTTTTGCTACCATATATAGCCAACCCAGCTCCACATATTTCTACACCGTGTATATGTACGTTCCCCTGGCAATCGTTTTACACAATCTTCGGAGTTATTTGACACCGCTGGTTGCCTGTCACCACCTGCCGCATGGTAAGAACTTGTAAGATATTGATATTTGCTTTACTGTGAGCACTTTACAACCACATCCTAGTAGTTCATAGGAACATTATTCTCGAATTTTGGTTCTTGTTTCTACTAATCATGACAGGTTCCAGAGATAGAAGTTCTTGGATGACGGACACATCTTCACCATCACGAGAGTTGGGACAACACACACAAGCATATGGTCAGGTTATCTCTTTACCATCATTTGAGGGTAGATTTAATCCTGCTATTTATCTAGCTTTGGAGCTTGAAGTAGAACAAGTTTTTAGTCACCATGATTTTTCTGAACTTGAGAGAGTACGAGCTACCATTAGAGCATTTACTGGTTTTGCTTCTGTTTGGTGGAGTGTACATTGTAAGAAAAACATTGATAACCAACCCACAACTTGGAAAGTTTTGAAAGCTGTAATGAGACAACAATTTTTTCCTCCTTACTATCGTCGTGAATTGCGTCGCAAATTGCAGCAATTAAAACAAGGCAGTAACACTGTTCATGCTTACTACCAAGAGTTCAAATCTTATATGCATCATTGTGACATAGAAGAATCTGAGGATGATACAATGAATAGATTTTTTTGGTGGTTTGAACCATGATATTCAGGCAAGATTTCAGTATATTCCTCGTTGCATTACTGGTATGTATGTCCGTGCTTGTACCTTTGAGAGACAAATACAGGAGGATGCATTGGGTGACTACAACAACTACTATTCCAGTTCATGCTCACCACCGCCGATTGGTTACTCCACTATTGCACCTACTAGAGCATCCCCACCTTGGATTGTGAGCGCGATATCATCTCAAGAGTATGGTACATTGTCAACGTCCGTACCTACATCAGCTACATCTCTGCGAGGTAACAGTAAAGGTCTTGATGATATAACTTCACATGAGAATCAAGCATGCCTAGTTAACTTGAATGCATCATGTGTTGAGTTACCTATTGATTTGAGCACACCACCTATTTTAGAGACTCTTTTTACTATCATGAATGCGTCATGTGATCAAACAACTGAAATATCAACAATTTTGAGTGCACCCATTGAATTAACTGTTGATGCAAAAGAACCAATGTTTAATCATTTTGATATGACCTCTAATCTTGATGATGATTCTGTGTCCAATGACTTATTGCATTTTTGCTTATTTAAGCATTTTGTAGCATGTAAATTTGATGCAAGTAAGGTTTATTCATCGAAGTTAGGATGGTTTAATGATGAACATTGCCAATCTTTTGAAGTGAATAAGAGCTTCACTTATATGTGCAAACTGAGTTGCAATATTTTCATGCCTTCTACTTCTTGTGATAATTTTTTGGCTTTAGATTTTATGAACAATGAAATTTACTCATGTATACATGTGACATATGTGCAAAAATCAAGGGAAGTTAAAATGGATGACATATACATATACAACATGTACACCTTGTCTCTTTTGTTAGCCACATTTCAGATTAAGCAATGCCGAGGACGGCTTTGTTTTCAAAAAGGGGAGGATAATGAGGACATGACTACCTTGGATACGACCAAAAATATTGCATACATGCATATTTGTCAGGTGATTTCTAATGCAAACTATTCAATAGTCTATTTATGTTATCCAGAACAAAAATACTTCACACACTTTTGTGTTTTGTCTAATTGCAGGTGTATGGGACATTTGTACAATCCACATATGAAGATAAGGGAAAAGGAGATGTTTAGGTTGTGTTCAAAAAGTCCTCTCACGTCACTTTTGGGCCAAGAGAAGATAGAGTCCAAGTCTCTCACGTTCTGGATTCAGATTCGGACTGCACAGACATACCCGACTCAAAACGCCAACAACTTTTTCATACGGACTCCGAATTGGGTGATTCTTTTTTTGTTGGAAACTAGATTTCGTGCTATTTCCATCCCAATTGGATTCACCTTAAAATTCGTCCGCAGCGTTGAGTTACGGACGAAACAATCTGACATTGCAGCAGAATCCGAGTCAAACTACAAGCCCAAAGGTGTTGCATCACCTCCACTTGGGCCCATGAGCCTTGTACGACCTAGGATTAGTTTTAGGCTGCCTTTGGACGTCCTCCCACCTCCTTGGCCGCCACCCCTTGCTCCTATATAAGTAGATCCATCTAGTAGCTTTTTCCTTGGGATTTGTTTAGTTAAAAGTTAGCCATTGCAACTTCGTGTACTTCGTTTGTGTCCAACGACCAGACCAAGACCGCTTACGGATCCCCACCATTATCAATACCTCATATATATTTGCAATATTCAGATTGCTTTGTCATATTCTTGCTCGTTCTTCGATTGCTTACAGGAATAGACCTTCGTGGTCAGGCTGACCGTGCTTCCGGCATCGTCGGTAACCTCAGGAGATTGGTTTAGCGATTGCTAAGGCGCAACGTCGTGCACGTTTGTAGTCGGATCGTCAAAGTCGTCTCCACCAAATCGATAGTTATCATCTCATCGAAAGATCGGGATAGCTATTGTATTCCAAATTTGATGCCACATTTTTTTACTACATGTATATGTGCTGTCTGACGATGTCGACAGCGAGGATGAACATGGCCAGAGGAGGTACAAGAGCCAAATCCTTATGGAGCTTTATGCGGGAATGCATAACAAGCGTATTAGGACCTGGGATGGCGGCTATAGATGCCCATTTTGCAACCAAAAGCTTCATGACGCGTATCAAAGTGTTCTGGCGAATGCAAGAGGATGAGTCGTTGGCTCCTTCAAGTAGAAGTATTCTCGCAGGGTGGCAGACGCCGCGTACGCCGTATACCTGGAGAAGCTTCAGGATCATGCCGGCAGATGAGATGAGATGTGGGATTGAACTATGTATGGCTATGTAGTATCTTAATTATAAATGCACTTGAGTATGCTTAATGATGGTTGAACTATGATTGTGTGCCTTATTATCTATGTCTGCATATGTTAAGTCTATGTTTAGTTATGTCTAAATGTGGGATATGGATGCAATCAGTTCGGTTGATGGAATCTACCTCCGTCCTGGTTTATTGGCCCCCTTTGTAATTTGTGTTAAATTTTGACAAAATATTTAACTGACAAAATGTTAGTGTAGGTCAGCAAAAATTATATCGTTGGATGCGTATTTGAACAAAGTGTTCAATGATATAATTTTTGGTGACATGCATAAACATTTGTTCGTTAAATCTTTGGTCATAATTTAGCACAAATTACAAAGGGGATGTTGCGGGCAAGCTTTCGGGACTCGCTTTTGAAAAGGGTGTCTCTTCCTTCTTCATTGGTCTTCAACCCTTTGATTAACTGATTGAAGAACAACCCTAGCTTGACGCTCGGGACCTCATGCTTGCCAACTGAGAAGACTGGCCCCTCCATGCCCATTGTTGTAATCTGGGCAGTGAGGCGCTCAGCGATGTCAACCAGGCTCTTGATCCAAAGGTCGACCTACTCGGATTGGTTCGCCAGCTTGTCCTCTGCATCCTTTCGAAGGACTCTCGCATTTTCTAGGTCCTTCGATTGTTGTTTCTCACGGACCCTGCCAGCCTCGATTTCGCTCTCCAGGGTGCCAAGCCTTGCCTTCATGTCTTCAATAGCGCCATTGGCAGCCTCAAGGTCCTGGCTCTTGGACGAAAACTGTGATTGTACATCTTTCAGGAGGGCTCGGACTTCTACACTTTCTCCTTGAGAGCCGCAATTTCCTTGGTACTCCCGCAAGCTCCTTTGTCAGTTTGGCCACCTGTTGATCAAGATCAGCCTTGGCAATGGATGCCGCGGCAAGATCATCAGCAACTTTCTTCAGCTGTGCGGCAGAGTCAGTGGAGAGCGCGTAGAGGGCCGCCTTGTGCTTGTCCTCCAGCTCCTTGTTGCATTGCTGGACAAGGGCCTCCAGTTCCTCGTGTTTGCTATGAAGGTCGGCCTCGAGTTTCTCTTCCCGGGAAAAGATATCCTTCTCCCTGGCGTTCAAGAGCACCGCGCAGTCTGCCAAACGGGCCTCCTAGGAAATAACATCCTCCTTGGCCATGGAGATCATCTCCTGCTGCCGCAAAAGGACTTAGAACTACATGTCATGCCATTCGCGCAGCTCGCTTCCCTTGTCCCTCAGCTTTTGGTCCATGCTATTGGCAGAATTGCGCTACTCCTTGAGTGCCTACCACTTCTGGACGTACTGGTTCTGCATTTCTTTAATGCCCGTCGCCACAGATTCCAAAAAAGACAGGTCCATGACGGCATTGACGGAGTCATCGGCTTCTCCAACTTGCTGAGAGAGTGGCGCCATGATGCATTGGATCTCCTCATCTAGCTCTGCGCTCGCTGCTGCCGAAGAACTGGGGGCTCCGAGACCAGGTTGGGCCAGCACCAATGCCAGTTGGCTTGAGATTGGTTGCGGGATCCCAGCCAAGGTGTCAAACAATGGAGGAGGGTTCATGGTTCGAAGGGGGATTTTCTCCTCAACCAACATCCCTAATTCTAACGCACTGCCATGGGCTTTCTCTTCTTCCTTCAGGGGATCTTGAGTGCCCCCGGCGGCATGTTCCTACCGCTCCGCGGCAGCAATTTTGGTGGCTTCCTCGGCAGCATCTTTCCCGATGCTGGCCACCTCCTCCAACAACTCGGGCTCCTCAACCAATGATACTGGCAGCAAAAATGACAAGCAATTATGAGGAGGTAGAAGAATTGGAGGATCAAGGACTGGGAGCAAGATGATAAAGGGAAACAAATAAGTTACCGGAAATTGTCTGCCATGGAGAGTCTTCAGTTTCCCTGGTAGCATCAGTTACCGGGACATGGACACCACCTCCTTCCCCGGTAACCATGGGGTCAACCTAGGCGGAGCCTTCCGTGGGAGTCTCTGTCAGGGTCCCCTCGGCATGATTAACAGGCGGAGTGGGCCTCTCCTGGAAAGCCCCATCCTGGGCAGACTCCGCCTCCTCTCTAATTGGAGATGGGGGTCCTCCTATGCACCGTCTTTGGCGGGGGAATCAGTCATGTGTGTTCGTGTTGAGGGCTGGGCTAGGGGCTTGTCACTGGATTATCTGTGCTGCTCCAAGCCTGGCCCGTGCCTCCCGGGGACCTCGGTAGCTGTGCATGCCTGAGCCGCTTGGCTCGGTGGACGAGGGTCTCCTCCTCCTCCTCTTCCCTATCAAAGGCAGCAAGCAAGATTGAGTCGGCAAACAAACAAATATGCTAGACTCGAATGAGAATGGAGAGTATTGTTCATACTCCAAGTCCATGAGCATGGAGCCCGGCTGGAACACCATAGATGTCGGAGGTGCCCTGTGTCGGGGAAACTGATCCACGAACACCTATGGGGCCGGCGGACCGAGCCCCTTTTCGGTTCGGCGGGGGGCGGAGGTCGCACGAAGAGTAGATCGAGGCGAAGCACACGAGCAGTTTACCCAGCTTCGGAGCTCTCCGGAGAGATAATACTCCTACTGCTGCTTGTCTAATTGTATTCTTGCTCGAGAGAGCTAAGTGTTTTTTTGGCTTTCGAATGAGCCGAACCCCCCTCTACGTTGCACATGGGCCTCCTTTTATATGCTCAAGGGGTCACCGATAGGTGGCAAAGTAGACAGGGGTAAAAATGTAAAAAGAGAGGTGGTTGGTACAACTACCTGTACAGTGCATCCTACCTAACCCTGATGGCAGGGGACAAAGGCATTAAATGCCCGTCTGCGTCGCCCAAACAGTGTAAAAAGGGACCGTCAGGGACGCCACCGTTCGCCATGATGGCGATCTTGTCAGCGTCGCATGCCACCGCGCACCGCTAGCTACACAGCCTCACGCCACGCGCGCCTGGAAAGGCCCCCAGAGCGACACGTTGGCGGATGTGCTGGAGCATGGGTACAGAGTGGTTACTTGCCGCGGCAAGCGCCTTGCCGCGGTCGTCGTCTTGTCGCGCCCGGAAGCTTGTCGCTCACCAGGCCTCGAGATGCCTTGGTTGGTCTTCCCGGCAAGCTCCTCTTGCCGGGTCCTTGTTGCCTTGCCGGGACGCGTGGCGCGTCGCGGCAAGTTCCTTGGGATGCCTTGGTTGGCCTTCCCGGCAAGCTCCTCTTGCCAGGGCCTTGTCTCCTTGGCTTGGATACTTTGTTCTTGAATGGCTTCAAGGGAACCACGGGGGACCTTGGCGGTCGCCCGGCAAGCCTTGCCGCGGGGTGCTGCAACTGCCCGTGCACAAGTTCGGGATACTAGGGTACCCCTATTCTAGTACACCGACAGGAGCCCCCAGGCTTGGGCCACACACGGTGCCGAGCGCTGTTGGGCCAGGCCCAAAATAGGGCACGGGCACGCGCGTCCTGGGTAACGCCGAATCTTACTCCGTATCCACCGCGCCCTCCCCCAACGGCACGCGTTGAATGCGGTATCGTGGGAGAGATCGTGGGTGGTTTCTTTATTCGGAAGGGCGAAACGTCCGCCCCCTCCCTCTTTATAAGCAGGGGAAACAGGGGCAGTTTCCCCACTTCGCCGGTTGCTACTCCATTCTCGAAAACCTCCGCCGCTCTCCTCCTTCTCAAAGTCGAAAGAGAGCAGCGCTCCGCCCCCCCCCCATTGCCACCAGCATCACCAACGCCGCCGATCTCCCCCACCACCTCTGCCATAGCTCCAAAAGCCGACAAGGGGAAGGGCGTGAAGTCGGCCGAGGCGCAGCGGCTCGCGGCGCTGCGGAAGGAGCGGGCCCTCTTCTCCCCTCAGCTCGGTGCGAAGGAGCTGAGGGAGTACTACTACCTCTTCTGGTCGACGGAGACGCGAGCGCATCCGCGCACGAGGGTACTCCCGGCCACCGCTTCGAGACTGGCTCCGAACGGGTATCCCTTTTTCGCGCTGTTCTTCTACTGCGGGCTCTGCCCGCCTTTCTCTGAATTCTTTTGCGACATCATGAACACCTACGGGTTCCGCCTCCTTGACTTCACCCCCAACGCCGTTCTGACCATGACAGTTTTCGCACATCTGTGCAAAAACTTTGTCGGAGTCCACCCAAACGTAGCCCTTTTCCGCCACTTCTTCATGCCTCGGGTTGAGAGAGGAGAGCCTCTTGCCGGTGGGATCGCTTGGATCTCGAGAGTCGGCAAGAAGGAAGCATATCTGGAGGGTGAGCTCCGCAGCAAGTGGAAGGAGTGGAGAGCAGAGTGGTGCTGGATCGTCGAGGAGAACCCGCAGCCATTCACTGCCGTGCGCCAAGCCCCAATAGTACGCGGCAACGATTGGAGCAATGTGGCCTCGGAAGATGACAGGCTGAAGATTGCCGTCACCCGCATCCTTCGCCTCAGGCTTGCCGGGCTCACTATAGGCGTTGTAGGCGCAGATTTCCTTCGCCGCCACATCGCTCCCTTGCGGGAGAGGGGGAGACCCGCTTGGGAGTTCAAGAACTCGGCGGATATCATGAGGCTGCACCCGGGCCTCAACTTCAACTTCACCGTCCTAGAGCTGGATGCGATGCTCCTGGAGCTGTTCAAACATGATCCTCAGCATCCATTCACGTTGTCGAGGACTGTTGATCCATTGTGCAACAATTCTTCGCTCGACCGGATCCGCGCAATGATGCCGTTGTGCGATTCGCACGGAATCGCCCCGACTTGGCAAGAACCTGCGGATGACGTCGTGCGGGCATTCTTCGACGACTTGGTAGAAGTGCCGGTCCGCACTGATGAACAGAAGAGCCTCACCCGCGACACCACTGATGATGAGATACAGCGCATCGCCACCAGGCTGGAAGAGGTGGCGGCAGCAGTTGCCGCGGGCGAGTTCGGGTTCACCATGGAGGAGGCAGAGGCAGCAGAGGCGGCAAGCCTTGCCGAGCGCGAGGAGTTTGCCGGCGAGGAAGATCTTGCCGGCCCTGAAGCTGAGCCGAGCGAGCCCGGCGAGGAAGAGCCCGAACCTTCAGACAGCTTGCCGCAGGTGGAGCCCCCGGCCCCGCCAAGAAGGCGTCTCCGCAAGGCTGCAGACGTAGCGGGGCGGCAGACGGGTCCACAGCCGTCGAGCCGCGCGACACGCTCTACCGCGGCAAGCACCGTTGCCGCGGGAGCGCCTCACGCTGCTGCGGTAACTGGAGCGGGGTCTTCCCGGTCCAGCACTGCTGCTCCTGCCAAGCGGGCGAGGGAGCCTACTCCTCTGCCTCGCCGCACCGGAGGCGAGCCGGAATTCGATCTCTCCGCGCTCAGCTCCGACGACGAAGAAGAAAAGTAAGATCCCCTTGCTGTCCTCGTAGTTCTTCAATTCTCGCTATCTTGTTGCTTTCGTCTTGTATCTGACTTGCTTCGATCTGAATCCATTCCTTTTCAGGACGCTGGCCCAGAGAGCGGCGAAGAGAGCCAAGGCCCCGGTGATTGTCATCGAAGATGATCCCACCGTGTCAGCAGGGGGTGTGTCTGAGACCACCTTGACGGACCCGGCAACTACTCCCCAAAGCAGCCCCCAGCGCAGCCCCCAGCGTAAGTTTATAATTTACTTCCTGCCGTCAGGCGCGCATGGGTGCTCTTTTCTCTACTGATATCTTGACTGTTGATTTGTGTAGGAGCAGAACAGCCTCACCAGGAGTGCCCGGAAGCTGCTCCCGAAGCGCCATCTGCTTCGACTACGCCGCCAAGGGAGGAGTCCCCGGCAAGGGAGCGCTCCCCGGCAAGGGAGAACTCTCCGACAAGGGACAGTTCTCCGGCAAGGGACGGTACCAGTGATCCTCCGGCGGTTGAGACCGCGACCGCAGATCCCAGCACAGGTAATCTTCTTGCCTGAAAACTTCCCTTGGGTTCTTCTTCTTCTGAATTTCCTTTCTTGGATTTTTGCTTGACTTTTCTCTCTTTTTCGTTCCACAGATCCATCTGCCGTGGAGCCAATGGAAACCGAGGACGCCGGCGAGGAGGACGCGCGCGGCAACAACGACGATGCCGCCGTTGCCGAAGAAGAGGCCGGTGCTGATGATCCCGCCGGCGAAGAGGCCGCCAAGACTGCCGCCGCAGAAGCTGGCGAGGAATCCGGCGATCGCACTGACGGCCCCGAGGCCGCAGGAGTGCCAGGCGCTGCACCGACCGCCGATCCCCCCGCTGCTGCTGCAGAGCCAGGCTCCGAAGAGCCGCAGCCCAGCGCCTACCTGAAGGCCGGCGATGGCATCTTCATCAAGCTCCCCTGGGCGTCGAGCTCCAGGGCGCCGGTCGAAGGAGAAACTTTTGACGAAGAGGTGCTCGCCTCTGCTGGGCTGGCGCTGGTCGATGCGCCAAGCAGCAGCAGCGACGAGTCTAAGGAGGAGCGGCTGCTGCGGAAGCTGCTGTTGCTCTACCGCGCCCGACAAGCCAAGCTGGTGCCCCGAGAGGCACTTGTCGCGAAGGCGGGTGTTGACATTGAGAAGCCCGCGGAGGAGCTCCGGGGCCTCAGGCAGGAAACTCTCCGGTCCTTGGCGGAGGAGCGGGAGCAACTTCTCGAGGAGCGGAAAGCTTTCCTCCTCGAGAAGGCTGAAGCTGAAGAGAAGCAACGGCTTGTCACCGAAAACTTATTTGCGCAGGAAGGAGAGTTGGCGCAGCGCAAGGTCAATCTTGACAGCCACGAGGAGGAGCTTGCCGCGCGCGAGCAAGCGATTGGCGGGGCTCTCAAGGAGGCAAGGGATGCTGCCGCAGCTGCTGAGGCCGCCAAGAAGGAGCTGGAGGTGAAGGTGGCGCAGCTGGAAGCCGATCTCAGGCGAGCGGCGAGGAGCTCGCTGCGCTCAAGCGTGAGCGCGAGAAGGATGCTGCCGCTCATGGTGAGCTGCAGGGTCTTCTCGCTGAGAGGAGGAAGGAGCTCAGCGCCACCAAGGACTCCAACGCAGATCTCGAGCTGAAGCTGGCCACGTTGACTCAGACGCTGGACGGCACTAGGGAGCGGGAGGTGGCCTTGTCGGAGAAGATCAAGGCCGACGAGGCGCTGCTGGCGAATGCTGCTGCCACCCATGACGCCTTCAGGGAGACAGTGGAGCATTGGACTGAAGGTCTTGTGGATGCTGCCGCTGCCATCGACGGGGAGTTGGCGCAGCTGGGGATGGAGGATTTTGGGTATCCCTCCGACGAGCATCTCCAACCCAGCGCCAGGCTCAGCCTGTTCTTCAAAGGCGCGGCGACGACCCTCTAGCGACTCCGGGAGAGGATCCCAAAGCAGCTGGCCGACGAGTCGCGCAGGATTTGCGCGGGGGCTCTCCAGAAGGTGCTGATGAAGGTGCCGTTCCGCAATCCAGGCCTCAACCTCACCAACATCCTCAAATCCTTGCCGCCGGATGCTGATCGGGATGCGCTCAAGGCCCTTGTCACACCCATTGTGGACAAGGTGAGCGAGATCAAGAGGGTTGAGGGCGATCACGTAGATTAGGCCGCCCTTCTTTTCTTTCTGTCACTGCTGGTCATGTCACGAGAACAATCTATTAAAGCTGCGACAAGCTATCTTGTAATATAACTCTATTTTGGGTAGAGATTGCTATGTTATTTCCTTTACTTGATTCCCTTCCTTTGTATGTTTTTACCCTACGCTTTTAGGGAACTTGTCGGGCAGGCACCTTTGCCGCGAGCGCTGAGTGCGGGACATCAGCAGCCTGCTGGCGGTGCCGCTTCCGACAAGAAACCTTGTCGCAACTAGTCGCAGCTCACTTAAGTTGTTGAGCGGACTCGAAACAAAGTAAGGGCGCAGCTAGCTACGAGTTGGTTCCTCCGCGCACAGGTTTTCCATACAAAGTACGGTCGTTCAAGGAAGATAACTTAAAAATTTAAAACTGATTGCTCAAACTTTGGCAACTTAGCTTTTCTGTCGTTTGCTTTCCGGCAAGGCGAAACTTGCTTGAACGATGCCTGGTCCACATCATAATCTTCTCCTTTCCCCCCGGCAAACTTGTGTGCGAGGGAACCTTGCTTTCCTTTATTAGAAAAAGAAAGAAGAGAAAATAAAGATATGGTGCCTTCCGGCTCGTTATTGCTTACCGGGGGTTGTGCTGCACAAAGTGTCAGATAATGCATACAAATATAAGGTAAAAAGCATGAAATTGACAAGATGTGCGGAGCACATGAGCTTTACTTATGCACGGGATCTGCACCCGACTTTGTACAAAGGATTACATGCAACATCGGCAAGACTTGTACAAAAGGTGGTTGCCGGAACGGGTTCCGGCAACCGCGCCCTACGGGTAAAACTTACGAAGATGCTCAATGTTCCAGGAGTTGCTCACCGGTACGCCATCTTCGGTCTCAAGGCGGACAGCGCCAGGCCTAGTGACTCGTTTCACCCGATAAGGGCCTTCCCACTTCGGCGTCAACTTGTTGGAATTCTTGGCGGACTGAACGCGCCGAAGAACAAGGTCGCCTTCCTCGAAGCTTCTGGCTTTAACTTTGCGGCTATGGTAGCGGCGCAAAGCTTGCTGGTATCGAGCAGCTCGTACAGCAGCCTGAAGACGGTCCTCCTCAAGGAGCAGCGCGTCATCTTGTCGCAGCTGCTCTTGCTCAAGCTCATCATAAGCGAGCACTCGAGGTGACCCGTATACGAGTTCCGTGGGGAGAACTGCCTCTGCTCCATAGACTAGAGCGAAAGGTGTCTGGCCAGTGGCTCGATTTGGCGTCGTCCTGATCGACCAAAGAACCACCGGCAGCTCCTCGATCCATTTCCTTCCGCACTTGCGCAGCCTGTCGAAAGTTCTGGTCTTGAGCCCGCGCAGCACTTCAGCATTTGCCCTCTCCGCTTGACCGTTGCTTCTTGGATGAGCAACAGAAGCGAAGCAGACCTTGGCGCCAAGATCTTGGACATACTGCATGAAGGTGCGGCTCGTGAATTGCGTGCCGTTGTCGGTGATGATCCTGTTAGGGATCCCGAAACGGCAAACAATCGACCTGAAGAACTTGACTGCTGACTGTGCTGTCACCTTCCTCACTGGTTCCACTTCCGGCCACTTTGTGAACTTGTCGATTGCAACGTACAAGTACTCAAAGCCCCCGACAGCTCGGGGAAAGGGGCCGAGGATATCGAGCCCCCAGACCGAAAATGGCCAGGATAAAGGGATCGTCTGGAGAGCTTGAGCTGGCTGGTGTATCTGCTTGGAATGGAACTGGCACGCTTCACACTTGGTTACTTGTGCAGTTGCATCCTGGAGGGCTGTCGGCCAAAAGAAACCTTGCCGGAACGCTTTGCCGGCAAGTGCTCTTGCGCCAATGTGGTGACCACATATGCCTCCATGTATCTCTGCCAACAGCTTTTGTCCGTCTTCCCGGTGAATACACTTCAATTTCACACCGTTGAGTCTTCTTCTGTACAGTGTGTTGTCGACAAACTGGTACATACTTGACTGCCGGGCTACTCTTTCCGCTTCTTCTTGCTCTTCGGGAAGTTCTCCTGTCTGAAGGAAATGGACAATCTGCTGTGCCCATGCTGGAGCTTGCGGCTCGACAACAAGGACTAAAGGCACATCTGCTGCTGCGGGAACATCCGCTTCTACGGCAAGAACCTGTGGCTCTGCCGGAGCTTGATGTTCCCCGGCAAGCTTGCCGGAGCAAAACTTGTCGGGAGCGTCTGCTTCAACAGAACAAACCCTAAGGCTTGTCGGAGCAGACTGCTCCTCAGCATCCTTGGTGTTGATCTTGGGGACCTTCTTGGCGGCGGCTTCGGGGAGCTCTGCCGGAAAGTAGTCACCAGAAATCAACTTCCTCTTCTTGCTCTGTCCAGTTGATGGTGTTACAGGACGGTTGAGTCAGCTTGAGCACAAAGATCCCTGGTTCCACAGGTAACTTTAGTGCGGCGCACTTTGACAGGCCATCAGCAATGTCGTTCTGAGCTCTTGGAACATGTTCCATCTGCAGGCCGTCAAAGTGCTCTTCTAGCTTCCTCACTTCATCAACGTAAGCTTCCATCAACGGACTCTGATAATTCTTGTTCACTTGGCGGACGACAAGCTGTGAGTCACCCCTGACAATGAGCTTCTTGATCCCAAGGTCTGTTGCGATCCTGAGACCGGCAAGCAATCCTTCATACTCTGCAGTATTGTTCATTGCTTGCTCCTTGGGAAAGTGCATCTGGACTACGTACTTGAGGTGCTCTCCGGTGGGTGCAACAAGTAGCACGCCCGCACCGGCGCCTTGCAGCGAGAAGGCACCATCAAAGTACATCAGCCACTCTTTGCTTGCTTCCTTGACGGGGATGCTCGTCTCTGGAATTTCTTCATCTGGTGTTGGCGTCCACTCTGCTATGAACTCTGCCAATGCTCTGCTTTGGATAGTTGAAGTGCTCTCAAACTTGAGGCCAAAGCTTGACAGTTCCAGTGCCCACTCGACAATCCTGCCTGTTGCTTCTGGATTTTGCAGTATCCTCTTCAGCGGAAAGCGAGTGACAACTGTGATCTCATGTGCTTGGAAGTAATGGCGCAGCTTTCTCGAGGCCATGAGAAGGCCGAAAAGCAATTTCTGCACACCAGAGTACCTTGACCTAGCCCCCTGCAGAAGGGAACTGACAAAGTAAACTGGGCGCTGCACCATTCTCTTCTGCATCTTCTCATGCTCCTGCGCAGATCCATCCTTGTCGGGACCAGAGCTTGCCGGTGAAGTCCTCTGCTTGTCGCTGGATGTATCTGCCGTGGTTGCTGGCTCATCATCCGCCTCCCTCTCCGCTACTAACGCAGCACTAACCACTTGATTGGTTGCCGCTATATATAGCAGCAACTTCTCTTGTGGCTTAGGTGCGACAAGTGTTGGAGTGGAGGACAGGTATCTCTTCAAGTCCTGCAGCGCAGCCTCCGCTTCCGGAGTCCATTTCATTGGACCTGCCTTTTTCAAAATTTTGAAAAATGGCAGGGCGCGCTCAGCAGACCTAGAGATAAACCTGCTGAGAGCAGCTACGCAACCGGCAAGTCTTCGTACATCCTTGACGCGCTTTGGTGCTTCAATCTGCTCAATGGCCTTGATCTTGTCGGGATTGGCCTCAATTCCGCGTTGAGACACAAAGAACCCGAGAAGCTTGCCGGAGGGGACTCCAAACACGCACTTCTCGGGGTTAAGCTTGAGGTTGATCTTGCGCAGATTTGCAAAGGTTTCGTCTAAATCTTGAATCAGAGTTGCTTTGTCCTTGCTCTTGACCACTATGTCATCCATGTAGGCTTCCACATTTCTGTGCATTTGCGGTTCAAAAGCGTCATGGACTACCCTTGCAAATGTTGAACCAGCATTCTTCAAACCGAAAGGCATCCGTACGAAACAGTATGTGCCACATGGGGTAATGAATGCGGTCTTCTCCTCATCCTCTTCTGCCATGAAGATCTGATGATATCCTGAGTATGCATCAAGAAATGAAAGCAAGTCACATCCGGCCGTGGAGTCAACAATCTGGTCGATGCGCGGCAAGGGAAATGGGTCTTTGGGACAAGCTTTATTAACATCGGTAAAGTCAATACAAAGCCTCCATTTCCCGTTTGCCTTGCGCACGACTACAGGATTGGCCAACCACGTAGGATGGAGCACTCCTCTGACAAGGCCTGCTGCTTCCAATTTCTTGATCTCTTCTGCAATGAATTCTTGGCGCTCCAATGCCTGTTTCCTGACTTTCTGCTTGACGGGCCGCGCATGAGGACAGACGGCAAGATGGTGCTCGATTACTTTCCTGGGAACACCGGGGATGTCAGACGGTTGCCATGCAAACACGTCGACGTTCGCCCGCAGGAAAGCAACGAGCGCGCTTTCCTATTTAGGGTCGAGAGTGGCACTGATGGTGAAGGTACCACCAGTGCCGTCCTCCTTGGCGGACACCTTCTTGGTCTCTGGTGGAGCTGCCATTGTCTTCTTACACTTGCCGGTGGAGCTCGATGGTGCGTCCTCGACGGTAGCGCAGCACTCCGAAGAGGTGCGCTTGCCGGAGTGGGCATCAGAGCTCTTGCCGGACTTGGTCTTCTTCTTCCCCCCGGGAGCTTCAGCGGCAAGTGACTTGCGGTCTGTTGCGGCTGCTGCTTCCCGGTAGATCTTGTCGGCGCAGATAAGGGCATCCTTCTTGTCGCCAGGGACAGAGATGACACTTATCGGGCCTGGCATCTTCAGTACGTTGTATGCATAGTGAGAGGCTGCCATGAACTTGGCGAGTGCTGGACGGCCAAGTATCCCATTGTAAGGCAATGGAAAGTCAGCAACGTCAAAAGTGACCCTCTCAGTCCTGAAGTTCAACTCGCTGCCAAATGTTACCGGCAACGTGATCTTTCCCTTCGGCTTGCTCCTTCCCGGATTGATTCCTTGAAATGTGCCGGTCTCTTCGAGCTCGCTATCAGGGATCTGGAGTTTCTGGAGCACCGCGGAGGAGATCAGGTTCAAGCCGGCCCCGCCGTCAACTAGCATCTTAGTGACCTTGAGGTTGCGGATAGTTGGTGAAACCAACATCGGCAAGCACCCGACCGCAGTTATGCGATCAGGGTGGTCCTCAATATCAAAGATGATAGGCGTGCTGGACCATTTCAGAGGCTTGCGTGACTCGACGGGTGGTTCTGCCGCATTGACTTCCCGCACCCACTGCTTGAGCTGGCGGTGTGAAGTATGCAGAGAAGCACCACCGTCAACGCACAGGACCTCTGTGGCTTTCTGGAACTCCTGCTCATCGGTCTCATCTTCATCCATATCTTCATCGTCGTCGTCATCTTCATCCTTGTCGCGGCCGCGGGGAGGTCTGTCTCCTTGCCGCTGCTTGGCCTTGCCGCGGCGTCCTCCTCGGCCGGGACGTTTCTTGCTGGCTCCTCCAGCACCTTCCTGGGCTTCTCCTTGTCGCGCCGCTCGTATTCAGCCTTTTGCTGCTCAACAAGCTGCTCGACCTTCTTGCAGCTCTGGAGGTCATGGCCCTTGGTGCGGTGGATCTTGCAGTATTGCTTGTTGGTGCTGTCCTGCTTGTCGGCGACCGCCACAGCTGCGGCAACCTCCTTGCCGGAGCTACCAGCTTCGGCTTTCTTGCCGGACTGCTCAACAACTAGCACATCTTTGCCTTTCTTCTTCCTGTTGTTCCGCCGCCGGTTCTTCCTTGCCGGGGCAGTCTCCTCACTATCAGATCCTCCTGCTCCTGTGTTCTCTCCGGGGAGTTTCCTCCCTTCCTCAGCACGTGCACACTTGTCGGCCAGGGCATATAGCTCACTGACATCTCTGATCTTGCACATCGCCATCTCCTCCCGCATCCTGCGGTTCCGCACGTTCTGATGGAACGCGCTGATTACCGCGGCAGGGTGGACATCTGGGATGTTGTGCTGTACGCGGCTGAATCTTTGAATGTACTTGCGCAGGGGCTCTCCTTCCTTCTGGGCGAGCAGATGAAGGTCGCTCTCTTGGCCATGAGGCTTGTGGCCGCCTGTAAAGGCGCCGACAAACTGATGGCACAGATCAGCCCAGGAGGATATGGAGTTGTCCGGCAAGTGCATGAGCCAGGATCTGACATTGGGCTTGAGCACCAGCGGGAAGTAGTTGGCAAGGATCTTGTCGTCCCGTCCCCCAGCAGCTTGCACCGCGATGGTGTAGATGCTGAGGAACTCCGACGGATGCGTCTTGCCGTCGTACTTCTCTGGTACATCTGGCTTGAAATTCTTCGTGCTGGGCCACTGGACTTGCCGCAGCTCACGAGTGAACGCAGGGCAACCTACCGCGTACGGCAAGTCGCCTGGTTCCCCTGGCGCATGCATGTCAACAGAGGGTCCAGCGCGCTTGTCGGATTGACGTCGCGCTTCTCTTCGGCGCTCGATGCGAGTACGAGCGTCTTCTTGCTGTCGTTCGTGAAGAACTTGGCGCTGATCGCGACGAGCTCGTGGATCTGACGATGCGGTGGAGTCGCTGTCGAGGTGGATCCGACGAGTCGGCGATCTTGGCCTTCGGGGTGGAGAGTGCATGGTGGTTGCACCCCCACCGGTTTCGTCGCCACCGGCTCGTGCCTGGCAGTCCTGCCGCGGCCGCGATGCACTTGGCTGCCGCGGAGTGTCGCCGTTGGCAAAGCCGATGAGACTCTGAATGGTGGCCCTCCATTGGTCGATCTTATATTCCGCTGGAGGGTAATCCAGAAGTAGTTGAGCTCGCGCCAAAGCTTCTGCTGGAGTGGTGGGCGGCAGTGTCGAACGGTGCAAGGAGCGGGATATGCTCGGACTTCTAACTATGTTAGAAGGAGCAGTATCCCGTCCAGGCGACCGTGTCTCGCTCGTGCCAGCACGTTGGCGTGCATGCTGGTCTTGAGCACCCCGAGATCCACCAGCTTGATCTTGTCCCAACGAACGTATGGTACTGCGAATACCATGACGCTGTCGGTCCTGCGCCTCCTGAGATGGGCGCAGGACATGTACGGATGCCGAGGTCTGTGTAGCCTTGTCCTTGGACCTGGCAGCATCGTGAGCTTCCTCGTCGACGTCCGTTCTTCCGCCGGCGTCCACTCCACCACCCGTTTGCTCCGGTGGTGGTGGAAGTGACGTGGACGGAGCAGTTGCCGCCGAAGTTTTCTTCTTCGGTGGCATGTCAATGAAGAAAATGAAGATCTAGCTCGCGTGAACGCCGGATTAGGTTCACACAATCTCGACGCCCCCTACCTGGCACGCCAAAGATGTCGGGGAAACTGATCCACGAACACCTATGGGGCCGGCGGACCGAGCCCCTTTCGGTTCGGCGGGGGGCGGAGGTTGCATGAAGAACAGATCGAGGCGAAGCACACGAGCAGTTTACCCAGCTTCGGAGCTCTCCGGAGAGATAATACTCCTACTGCTGCTTGTCTGATTGTATTCTTTTGCTCGAGAGAGCTAAGTGTTTTTTCTGGCTTTCCGAATGAGCCGAACCCCCTCTACGTTGCGCATGGGCCTCCTTTTATATGCTCAAGGGGTCATCGACAGGTGGCAAGCAGAGAAGGGTAAAAATGTAAAAAGAGGTTGCGGTTGGTACACCTACCTGTACAGTGCATCCTACCTAACCCTGACGGCAGGGGACAAAGGCATTAAATGCCCGTCTGTGTCGCCCAAATAGTGCAGAAAAGGGACCGTCAGGGACGCCACCGTTCGCCACGATGGCGATCTTGTCAGCATCGCATGCCACTGCGCACCGCTGGCTGCACAGCCTCACGCCACGCGCGCCTGGAAAGGCCCCCAGAGCGACACGTTGGCGGATGTGCTGGAGCGTGGGTACAGAGTGATTACTTGCCGCGGCAAGTGCCTTGCCGCGGTCGTCGTCTTGTCGCGCCCGGAAGCTTGTCGCTCACCAGGCCTTGAGATGCCTTGGTTGGTCTTCCCGGCAAGCTCCTCTTGCCGGGTCCTTGTTGCCTTGCCGGGACGCGTGGCGTGTCGCGGCAAGTTCCTTGGGATGCCTTGGTTGGCCTTCCCGGCAAGCTCCTCTTGCCGGGGCCTTGTCTCCTTGGCTTGGATACTTTGGTCTTGAATGGCTTCAAGGGAACCACGGGGGACCTTGGCGGTCGCCCGGCAAGCTTTGCTGCGGGGTGCTGCAACTGCCCGTGCACAAGTTCGGGATACTAGGGTACCCCTATTCTAGTACACCGACACCCTGCCTCTCTTCTTGACCGGGGGAACAACACTCAACAGTAACTTCAAGTTTTGCTTGGGTGGAGCGATCTCCGGCGAAGACAAGCTGCTCGAAGAGCTTGAATCTGATTGCGAGCTGGAGTCGACCCCCGTGACTGCCCGTCGCTTGGCGGGAGGGGTTTGGCCGCGAAAAGGTGGGAAGGATGCCGGTGCTCCACCTCCGCCCCGCCGCCTTTGGAGGCGATTTTCTTTACCTTCTTGGCAGGCCCAGGGGCTGGGGCAGCTGCTCCCCGGCCGGGCCACCTATGAGGACGGGGTTCTAGATCCGGTTTTGGGGCCTTGGGACCCGCGGCAAGCCACTCTTCCCCATGCTGCCCCATCTCCTCGGCGTCTTCGTCTTGCTGGGCTCCCACTACCACTGCGTGCACAGCCTCAATCCTGGCAGGTTCATCCCGGTAGGGTCATCCTCGGCAGCCTCTTCTATGGCTCGCCCCTCGCTCCTGCCGTGGGTAGCCCCCTCGCCTTCGGCTTCCTCCTTTTCTTCCTCCTCCCCTCTTTTGGCCCTTGCTTTCCCGATGGCCCGAAGAGCTTTATCCTTATCGACACGTTTCTTGATGAACGCCTCCTCCACCTTGGAGGTCCGCTTGAACATGTTGGCCTTCCATATGGGGAAATGTCTCCTAGTGCTTCCACTGAGCCATGGTAGTTCGCTACTGCTCTGGAACACTTAGGTTGCCCAACATGTATCCTTCTTTTTCCTATGTCTGTCCCTTCGGGGAAATGGCACACGTTGTTCCTTTAAGTCCTTGTAGCTTGCTACGAGTTGGGTTCATACGTTGATGACCGACACGTTCATTGCTGGGTTATGTTTGTCCGTCCCTGTAAGTTTGTGCCACCTTGGGTTTATGACTAGTCATGTCGGTCGGGATCTTTATCATATGGATGCTAGCGACACTATCATATATGTGAGCCAAAAGACGCAAACGGTCCTGACCCAGGTATAGGCGGCAACCGTGGGAATACCGTGCGTGAGGCCACAAAGTGATATGATGTGTTACATGCTAGATCGGTGTGACTTAGGATTGGGGTCCCGACAGCTTTGGTATCAAAGCCTGACTGCCTATTGGATTACCAAGCCAAACTGGTCGAGGTCGTATCTAGAAATGCTTTAGTTATATAAGGGAATTGATTGTGGAAGGGAATGCAAGGCTCTTTTTACTCGTTAACCTCATGTACTTCTGATATGAGTCACCCTCTTCTTTTCTACGGGGATTAAGAACTAGGGTTCTCATCTTTCTATCAGGATCACGTGTTACTAATTCGTAGACTTATAGGATTGATGGATTTAAGACTCAGTTTAGTTCTTGGGTGGATAGCCAGCCAGCATGGCACTGCATGCCTCGTCAACCTGGATGCGTGTCAAAGCAAGGAGGGGCGGCGAAGGACGGGATGGCTTTTGTTGCCATCCCCGATAAAGTAAGAGGGCATGTAGGCAACACATTAAATGCGTTTGTCCTACGATGCCGAGCGATAAGCTCATGCACTGTAGCTCGCTTTCCAGCTCCTTTGTGCCACTGTGGCAACCCCTTTTATGTATAAAAGGAGGGCCAAGGCATATAGAGAGGGGATTCGGACTTTTTGGACCGTGCATGCACCGTAGCTAGTTCAAAAGCTCAAGAACACATATATCCAGACAAGCAGGACTAGGGTATTAGCATCTTTGCGGCCCGAACCTGGGTTAAAATCCCCTTGTGCTAACTGATAGATCTGCTCTTCGTGCAGCTACTCTGCCCACTGAACATAGAAGGGATCGCCCATGATCCCATAGGTGTTCATTTCCCCGACATTCTCCATTCAATTCGTGACTCTACTAGTCCTACCTTCTGCATGGGTTATTCAGAAGAAACATGTTGAACTTTGCTCGACATACTAACCTATGCATCCACAACTCAGAAAGTTATATGTTCCTTGAGTTGTCCCTCTTGAATTGTATTTCGGCCTTCGTCTATCAGTGGATAGTCAAGGGTATGTGAACATTCATGTTCATCAATGCCTTTTATTCTTGTGGTTCATCAAGTCGTTCCATTTTAGAATGGCTTAGAGGAAACAAACTCTAGTACCTCATCCATATCTAGGATGGGGTCAAACCAATTGTATTCCATAGTTTAGAAGGCCAATCCATCTTCTAGTCTGTTCTGGATGTGTAGCACCCCCTTACGCATCTCAATGGTTTGATGGTGATGCAGCACCTCCGCGAGGTAGGGGTTCATGACCTTCTCGAAAAACTTGTCCTTGGGAGCGCTTGAAGATGTCATGGTGCTCTAGATCTATCAGAAAAACAGCTCGAAACAAAGACAAAAGATATTTGCGTGATACGTGGTTAGAACCTTCGGGAGATTATATAATGAATTTTTACCGACCAAAAGAAGTATCGTGCAAGAAAATGGAGTCCGGAGAGCACATGAGGTGCCCATGAGGCAGGGGGCACGCCCAGGGGGGTAGGGCGTGCCCTCCACCCTTGTGGATGCCTCGTGTCCTTGCCGGACTACTTCTTATTTTCCTATTTTCTTAAATATTCCAAAACGGAGAAAAATTGCTATTAGAACTATTTAGGAGTCGGTTTACTTACCGTACCATGTACCTATTCCTTTTTGGAGTCTGAAACGTTCTGGAAAGTGTCCCTTATGTATTCCTACGAAGTTACAGTTTCAATAACATTGGTTTCAACATTTATAGGATTACCTGAGATATAATGTTTGATTCTTTGACAGTTTACCACCTTCGGATTCGTGCCTTCAAAGTTGTTGATTTTTATGGCACCGGAACGATAGACCTCCTCGATAACGTAAGGCCCTTCCCATTTGGAGAGAAGTTTTCCTGCAAAAAATCTTAAACAAGAGTTGAAGAGCAACACATAATCACCTACATTAAACTCACGCTTTTGTATCCTTTTGTCATGCCATCTTTTAACCTTTTCTTCAAACAGTTTGGCATTCTCATAGGCTTGGGTTCTCCATTCATCAAGTGAGCTAATGTCAAATAACCTCTTCTCACCGGCAAGTTTGAAATCATAATTGAGCTCTTTAATGGCCCAATATGCCTTATGTTCTAGTTCGAGAAGTAAGTGACATGCTTTTCCATAACCATTTTATATGGAGACATACCCATAGGATTTTTATATGCAGTTCTGTAAGCCCATAATGCATCATCAATTTTCTTGGACCAATTCTTTCTAGATCTATTAACAGTCTTTTGCAAAATTAATTTAAGCTCTCTATTACTCAAGTCTACTTGTCCATTAGACTGTGGGTGATATGGAGATGCAATTCTATGATTAACATCATACTTAGCAAGCATTTTACGAAAAGTACCATGAATAAAATGTGAACCACCATCAGTCACTAAGTATCTAGGGACTCCAAACCTTGGAAAAATAATTTCTTTAAGCATCTTAATAGAAGTGTTATGATCAACACTACTAGTTGGAATAGCTTCTACCCACTTAGTAACGTAATCAACAAACAACAACAATAACAACAACAACAAAGCCTTTAGTCCCAAACAAGTTGGGGTAGGCTAGAGGTGAAACCCATAAGATCTCACAACCAACTCATGGCTCTGGCACATGGATAGCAAGCTTCCACGCACCCCTGTCCATAGCTAGCTCTTTGTCGATACTCCAATCCTTCAGGTCTCTCTTAACGGACTCCTCCCATGTCAAAATCGGTCGACCCCGCCCTCTCTTGACATTCTCCGCACGCTTTAGCCGTCCGCTATGCACTGGAGCTTCTGGAGGCCTGCGCTGAATATGCCCAAACCATCTCAAACGATGTTGGACAAGCTTCTCCTCAATTGGTGCTACCCCAACTCTATCTCGTATATCATCATTCCGGACTCGATCCTTCCTCGTGTGGCCACACATCCATCTCAACATATGCATCTCCGCCACACCTAACTGTTGAACATGTCGCCTTTTAGTCGGCCAACACTCCGCGCCATACAACATTGCGGGTCGAACCGCCGTCCTGTAGAACTTGCCTTTTAGCTTTTGTGGCACTCTCTTGTCACAGAGAATGCCAGAAGCTTGGCGCCACTTCATCCATCCGGCTTTGATTCGATGGTTCACATCTTCATCAATACCCCCATCCTCCTGCAACATTGACCCCAAATACCGAAAGGTGTCCTTCCGAGGTACCACCTGGCCATCAAGGCTAACCTCCTCCTCCTCACAACTAGTAGTACTGAAACCGCACATCATGTACTCGGTTTTAGTTCTACTAAGCCTAAACCCTTTCGATTCCAAGGTTTGTCTCCATAACTCTAACTTCCTATTTACCCCCGTCCGACTATCGTCAACTAGCACCACATCATCCGCAAAGAGCATACACCATGGGATATCTCCTTGTATACCCCTTGTGACCTCATCCATCACCAATGCAAAAAGATAAGGGCTCAAAGCTGACCCCTGGTGCAGTCCTATCTTAATCGGGAAGTCATCGGTGTCGACATCACTTGTTTGAACACTTGTCACAACATTATTGTACATGTCCTTGATGAGGGTAATGTACTTTGCTGGGACTTTGTGTTTCTCCAAGGCCCACCACATGACATTCCGCGGTATCTTATCATAGGCCTTCTCCAAGTCAATGAACACCATATGCAAGTCCTTCTTATGCTCCCTATATCTCTCCATAAGTTGTCGTACCAAGAAAATGGCTTCCATGGTCGACCTCCCAGGCATGAAACCAAACTGATTTTTGGTCACGCTTGTCATTCTTCTTAAGCGGTGCTCAATGACTCTCTCCCATAGCTTCATTGTATGGCTCATCAGCTTAATTCCATGGTAATTAGTACAACTCTGAACACCCCCCTTGTTCTTGAAGATCGGTACTAATATACTCCGTCTCCATTCTTCTGGCATCTTGTTTGCCCGAAAAATGAGGTTGAAAAGCTTGGTTAGCCATACTATCGCTATGTCCCCGAGACCTTTCCACACCTCAATGGGGATACAATCAGGGCCCATCGCCTTGCCTCCTTTCATCCTTTTTAAAGCCTCCTTCACCTCAGACTCCTGGATGCACCGCACAAAACGCATGCTGGTCTCATCAAAGGAGTCATTCAGTTCAATGGTAGAACTCTCATTCTCCCCATTGAACAGCTTGTCGAAGTACTCCCGCCATCTATGCTTAATCTCTTCGTCCTTCACCAAGAGTTGTCCTGCTCCGTCCTTGATGCATTTGACTAGTAACGTAATCAACAACAAGTAAAATATGTGTATACCCATTAGAGGAAGGAAACGGTTCCATATAATCAAAGCCCCAAACATCAAATGGTTCAATAACAAGAGAATAATTCATAGGCATTTCTTAATGTCTACTAATATTACCAATTCGTTGGCATTCATCACAAGACAAGACAAACTTACGGGCATCTTTGAAGAGAGTAGGCCAATAAAAACCGGATTGCAGTACCTTATGTGCAGTTCTATCTCGAGCGTGGTGTCCTCCATATGCCTCGGAGTGACACTTGCGTAGGATCTGTTCCTGTTCATGCTCAGGTACACAACGTCTAATAACACCATCTACTCCTTCTTTATAGAGGTGTGGGTCATCCTAGAAGCAATGTCTTAAATCATAGATAACCTTTTTCTTTTGCTGGTATGTGAAACTAGGTGGTATGGATTTAGCAACAATGTAATTAGCATAATCAGCATACCATGGAGCAGTACGAGAAGCATTTATGATAGCTAATTCTTCATTAGGAAAGCTATCATCAATAGGTAGTGGGTCATCAAGAACATTCTCTAACCTAGACAAGTTGTCTGCAACGGGGTTCTCAGCTCCCTTTCTATCAATAATATGTAAATCAAATTCTTGTAGCAAGAGAACCCATCTAATAAGTCTAGGTTTAGCATCTTTCTTTTCCACAAGATATTTAATAGAAGCATGATCAGTGTGAACAGTTACTTTAGAATCAACTATATAAGGTCTGAACTTATCACCAGCAAATACAACTGCTAAAAATCCTTTTCAGTAGTAGTATAATTTCTCTAGGCACTGTCTAGATTTTTACTAGCATATTGAATAAGGTTTAGTTTCTTATCAACTCTTTGTCCTAGAACATCACCTATAGCATAATCACTAGCATCACACATAATTTCAAAGGGTAAAATCCAATCAGGTGGATGAACAATAGGTGCAGAAATCAAAGCTTTCTAAAGTAGTTCAAATGCTTCTACACAATCATCATCGAAGACAAAAGGAATATCTTTTTGTAAGAGATTAGTCAGAGGCCGAGAAATTTTAGAGAAGTCCTTAATGAACCTCCTATAAAAACTAGCATGACCAAGGAAACCTCTTATACCTTTAATGTCCTTGGGACATGGCATCATTTCAATATCATCAACTTTAGCTTTATCAACTTCAATACCTGTTTCAGAACTTTTATGCCCCAAGACAATGCCTTCATTAACCATAAAGTGGCACTTCTCCAATTCAAGACGAGACTAGTATCTTCACATCTCTTCAAAACTCAATCAAGGTTGCTTAAGAAATCATCAAAAGAACATCCATAAACAGAGAAATCATCCATTAAAACCTCAAAAATCTTTTCACAAAAGTCGGAGAATATAGCCATCATGCATCTTTGAAAGGTAGCAGGTGCATTACATAAACCAAAAGGCACGCGTCTATAAGCAAAAGTACCGAAAGGGCAAGTAAAAGTGGTCTTTTCTTGATTCTCTGCTGACACAGGTATTTGAGAGAAACCAGAGTAACCATCTAAGAAGCAAAAATGTGTATGTTTAGATAATCTTTCTAGCATTTGGTCAATAAAAATCAGAGGGTAATATCCTTTTTAATAGCTTTATTTAATTTGCGGAAATCACTTACCATCCTATAACCTGTAACAATTCTTTGCGGGATCAATTCATCTTTATCATTAGGAACGACAGTAATACCTCCCTTCTTAGGGACACAGTGGACAGGACTTACCCACTGACTATCAGCAACGCGATAAATTATCCCTTCCTCGAGGAGCTTTAGTATTTCCTTTCTTACCACTTCTTTCATCTTAGGATTTGATAGAGGCGAGGGTCCCGATCTTTCGATGAGATGATAACTATCGATTTGGTGGAGACGACTTTGACGATCCGACTACAAACGTGCACGACGTTGCGCCTTAGCAATCGCTAAACCAATCTCCTGAGGTTACTGACGATGCCGGAAGCACGGTCAGCCTGACCACAAAGGTCTATTCCTGCAAGCAATCGAAAAACGAGCAAGAATATGATAAAGCAATCTGAATATTGCAAATATATATGAAGTATTGATAATGGTGGGGATCCGGAAGCGGTCTTGGTCTGGTCGTTGGACACAAACGAAGTACACGAAGTTGCAATGGCTAACTTTTAACTAAACAAATCCCAAGGAAAAGCTACTAGATGGATCTACTTATATAGGAGCAAGGGGTGGCGGCCAAGGAGGTGGGAGGACGTCCCAAGGCAGCCTAAAACTAAATCTAGGTCGTACAAGGCCAATGGGCCCAAGTGGAGGTGATGTAACACCTTTGGACTTGTAGTTTGATTCGGATTCTGCTGCAGCATCAGATTGTTTCGTCCACAACTCAACGCTCCGGACGAATTTGAAGGTGATTCCAATTGGGTTGGAAAGTGCACGAAATCTAGTTTCCAAGAAAAAAAGAATCACCCAATTCGGAGTCCGTATGAAAAACTTGTGTGCGTTTTGAGTCAGGTATGTCTGTGCAGTCCGAATCTGAATCCAGAACGTGAGAGACTTGGACTCTATCTTCTATTGGGCCAAAAGTGACGTGAGAGAACTTTTTGGACAGCAAATAAACATCTCTTTCTTTCTTATCTTCATATGTGGATTGTACAAATGTTCCATACACCTGCAATTAGACAAAACACAAAAGTGTGTGAAGTATTTTTGTTCTGGATAACATAAATAGATTATTGAATAGTTTGCACTAGAAATCACCTGACAAATATGCATATATGCAATATTTTTGGTCATATCCAAGGTAGTCATGTCCTCATCATCCTCCCCTTCTTGAAAATAAAGCCGTCCTCGGCGTTGCTTAATCTGAAATGTGGCTAACAAAAGAGACAAGGTGTACATGTTGTATATGTATATGTCATCCATTTTTACTTCCCTTGATTTTTGCATATATGACACATGAATAGATGAGTAACTTGCATAGTTCATAAAATCTAAAGCCAAAAAATTAGCACAAGAAGTAGAAGGCATGAAAATATTGCAACTCAGTTTGCACATATAAGTGAAGCTCTTATTCATTTCAAAAGATTGACAATGTTCATCATTAAACCATCCCAACATTGGTGAACAAACCTTACTTGCATCAAATTTACATGCTACAACATGCTTAAATAAGCAAACATGCAATAAGTCATTCAACACAGAATCATCACCAAGATTAGAGGTCATATCAAAATGATTAAACATTGGTTCTTTTGCATCAATAGTTAATTCAATGGGTGCACTCAAAATTGTTGGTATTTCAGTTGTTTGATCACATGGCAAAGTCAAATTATCAACGTAGTCCTCTAAAATAGGTGGTGTGATCAAAGTAGTGGGTAGCTCATCAGATGGTGCATTCAAATTGACAAGGCATTCATCATTCTCATGTAGAGATGGAAGATCAGTACCTTTGTCATTACCTCTTATGATCAACTCAGATGATGTAGCCACTCTCGGGGGCGATGTGTCACATGGTGGAGGTGATGTAGTCCTGACAACAACGGATGTGGTTGTCATAGTATGCCTAGTAGTTGAAGGAACAATCATATCAACTCTTGGAATGTGCACCATGCGCTTGTTCTCCTCGTGGCCAACACGTCGTTTTATTTCCTGTTCAGCTTTGCAAGCAAGATGAAACAAATGGTCCATAGGATAACACTTTTCATGAATTAGTATCTCTTGAATATCACGGTTTAATCCTCCCCAAAATCTATCCATAAAATTATCTTCACTTTCTTCTAAAGAGGAATGCAACAAGGTAGTTTGTAAATCATCATAATATTTTGTTACAGTTTCACTACCTTGTTTTAAGTGTTGCAACTTCTTAATCATGTCACGAGTATAATAAGCAGGGACGAAAGTATGTCGCATGGCAAGTTTCAAATCATCCCAAGTAGTAGGTATGTAATCAGGGTGTAACCGACAATATTCACTCCACCAAACCAAAGCATAACCAGTGAAAGAACCAACCGCAACCTTAACCTTTTTATGTTCATCGAAATTATGGGAAGCAAATACATTTTTTATGTCGAACTCTCATTCAATATATAAAGCAGGTTTAAAACGGCCATTAAATGGTGGTATAGATACATTAACCTGATCATGTGCATTTGGATGTTTGTGCACCTCTCGTGACGGTTGTGGTATTTGCAAAGGTGGTGGCACGTCTCCCGCGATCGACAAAGCCCATGAATTGACTCTGGATCCTGTCATGATTAGTAGAACAAGAAACAAAACCCAAAAATAATGTTCCTATAACTACTAGGATGTGGTGGTAAAACGCTCACAGTAAAGCAAATATCAATATCTTACAAGTTCTTACCATGCAGCAGGCGGTGATCGGCAACCAGCGGTGTCAAGTAACTCCGAATATTGAGTAAAGCAATTGCCAGGGGAGCGTACGTATACACGGTGTAGAAATATGTGGAGCTGGGTTGGCTATATATGGTAGCAAAAGATTAGCAATAATCAATTCAAAGATGCAATGTTGAATAAACGCTCAACGACGGTACTGTGCTGGTCCTAGGCTAGACCGGACTAGAGACGCGAGCCTAGAACACTAATGAGGTCACGGCGTAGCACAACTAGCATCAATGAAGGATACTAAGTAGCTCTTGACAGCAAGATATAAGTGAAGATCACAACGGCAGTGAAGATAATGATGAAAAACAACTGCCAAGCAGGATATACAACAACTCTCTCTCCAACTTTCCTCTTGAAAAGTTTGAGACAATTTTCTGATAAATTCTTTCAAAGAATTCTACTAACTCAAGCTTTCCAATGCAAAAAGAATCACTCAATTCCGAGTTGATATGAGGAGTCAAAGAATTCTAAAACTGGCCTGAAAAATTGGAACAAGTTGTGTTCACGAACTTCGGAGGGCAAAAAGACCTATTTAGAAGCCGATTTTGAGGTGTCAAATATTGAACTAACTTCTGCAACTATTGGGATGCGGCTCGTCGCTATCTTCAATTTGAGTACTCACGGAGCCAAAACTGACTTCGTATGAGGAAGATACACCTGTTTTACTGAACAGTGCGCAAAACAGATTCCAATCCGAATTCAGGTACGACATTGATTCTAGATAGATCCAATTTTTTTTCTCCTTTTTTTTCTCACGCTTTTTTTTTTCTTTTTCTTCTCTCTCTTTTTCTTTTTTTTTTCTTTCCTTTTTTCTCTTTTTTTTCTCTCTCTTTTTTTTTCTCCCTCTTTCCAAGACAAACTAGATAAGATGCAGATTGGATCAGGCGAAGATGTGAATGACCTCAACTATGATTATGACAATGAACAGTGCGTAGCACGTGGTGGAAATTAATAGATGGGATGGTGGACAGCGGAAGGGATAATGATGCAGCGGCGGCATGACTAATGTGAACAGAACTCGAAACTCTAAAGGAACTAGACGCTAAGACCAGCAACTCGACACGATGATGCAACCGATAATTCAACTATGCAAGCAATGAAAAGAAAATTGCAAAGGCTCAGACTGGCTTGGACCAAGATGAATAGATCTAACTCTTTTTTGTGGCTTTTTCTTGGACAATAGGTAAGAAAATAAATCTAATCTAGGAAAACTGGAAATTCTCACCGAGCAACCTGAAAACTGATACCACTTGATAGAGGCGAGGGTCCCGATCTTTCGATGAGATGATAACTATCGATTTGGTGGAGACGACTTTGACGATAAATCCTAAGGAAAAGCTACTAGATGGATCTACTTATATAGGAGCAAGGGGTGGCGGCCAAGGAGGTGGGAGGACGTCCCAAGGCAGCCTAAAACTAAATCTAGGTCGTACAAGGCCAATGGGCCCAAGTGGAGGTGATGTAACACCTTTGGACTTGTAGTTTGACTCGGATTCTGCTGCAGCATCAGATTGTTTCGTCCACAACTCAACGCTCCGGACGAATTTGAAGGTGATTCCAATTGGGTTGGAAAGTGCACGAAATCTAGTTTCCAACAAAAAAAGAATCACCCAATTCGGAGTCCGTATGAAAAACTTGTGTGCGTTTTGAGTCAGGTATGTCTGTGCAGTCCGAATCTGAATCCAGAACGTGAGAGACTTGGACTCTATCTTCTCTTGGGCCAAAAGTGACGTGAGAGAACTTTTTGGACAGCAAATAAACATCTCTTTCTTTCTTATCTTCATATGTGGATTGTACAAATGTTCCATACACCTGCAATTAGACAAAACACAAAAGTGTGTGAAGTATTTTTGTTCTGGATAACATAAATAGATTATTGAATAGTTTGCACTAGAAATCACCTGACAAATATGCATATATGCAATATTTTTGGTCATATCCAAGGTAGTCATGTCCTCATCAGGATTTAACCATCGCTGGTGATCGATAACTGGTTTGGCGTCTTTCTCCAATTTAATTTTGTGTTGGCATAGAGTGGTACTAATGCCCTTAATATCATCAAGAGTATATCCAATAGCAGCGCGGTGCTTCTTCAGAGTTTTCAATAATCTCTCATCTTCCTGCTCTAAAAGGTTAGCACTAATAATAACATGATATATCTTCTTTTCATCAAGATAAGCATATTGAAGAGTATCAGGTAATGGTTTAAGCTCAAACACCGGATCACCCTTGGGTGGTGGAGGATCCCCTAGAATTTCAACATGCAAGTTGTGTTTCAAAATAGGTCCCTGTTTAAAGAATACTTTATCTATCTCCCTTCTTTCATTCATAAACATATCATTTGCATGGTCTAGCAAATATTGTTCTAAAGGATCATTAGGAGGCACGGCAATAGAAGCAAGGCCAATAATTTCATCCTTACTAGGCAATTCTTTATCATGAGGTTGTCTACAAAATTTGGCGAAATTAAACTCATGAGACATATCCCCCAAACCAATAGTAACAATATCCTTTTCGCAATCTATCTTAGCATTAATAGTGTTCAGGAAGGGTCTACCAAATATGATGGGACAAAAGTCATCTTGTGGGGAACCGAGAACAAGAAAATCAGCAGGATATTTAACTTTCCCACACAAGACTTCAACATCTCTAACAATCCCAATTGGCGAAATAGTATCTCTATTGGCAAGCTTAATTGTAACATCAATTTCTTCTATCTCAGCAGGTGCAATATCATGCACAATTTCTTTGTATAAGGAATGGGGTATTGCACTTGCACTAGCACCCAAATCACATAAGCCATGGTAACAATGATCTGCTATTTTTACAGAAATAACAGGCATGTCTACAACAGGTCTATGTTTATTCTTAGCATCAGGTCTAGCAATTCAAGCAGCTTCATCACAGAAGTAAATAACATGCCCATCAATATTATCAGCCAAGAGATCTTTAAGCATAGCAATACTAGGTTCAACTTTAATTTGCTCAGGTGGTGTAGGTGTTCTAGTGTTACTCTTATGAACCACAGTTGAAGCTTTAGCATGATCCTTTATCCTGACAGGGAAAGGTGGTTTCTCAATATAAGTAGTAGGAACAATAGGATCATTATACGTGATAATATTTTCTTCAACTTTAATAGGTGCAATTACTTTTACTTCAGTGGGAGGATTATATTTAAACCACTTCTCCTTAGGGAGGTCAACATGAGTAGCAAATGATTCACAGAAAGAAGCTACTATCTCAGAGTCAAGTCCATATTTAGTGCTAAATTCATGAAAAGCATCGATATCCATAAAAGATTTAACAGAATCAAACTTAGGTGTCAGACCTGACTCCTTACCTTCGTCGAGATCCCAATCTTTAGAGTTGCGTTTAATTCTTTCTAATAAATCCCATCTGAATTCAATAGTCTTCATCATAAATGAACCAGTACAAGAAGTATCGAGCATGGAGCGATTGTTGAGAGAAAGCCGAGCATAAATTTTTGAATAATCATTTCTCTGGAGAGCTCATGATTGAGGCATGAATATAACATTGACTTAAGCCATTATATATATAATTACTATCACGATGAACAAGATGCATAGGATAAAACTTCTGGTGAAATTCCAATTTCAATCGATTGTAGTTCCGTGATCCCATATCATCACATAGCCTATACCATGTCAATGCCTCTCCCTTCAAAGATAAAGGGAAGACTTCCTTCTTAATAACATCATCGGGCAAACCTGCAAGCTTAAATAATCCACAAACTTCATCCACATAGATTTGGTGTAAATTGGGATGCAATGTTCCATCTCCTGTAAAGGGATTAGCTAGCAGTTTCTCTATCATACTTGAAGGGATTTCAAAGTAAACATTTTCAGTAGGTTCAGTAGGTTGAGGAGCAACTCTTTGCTCTACTAGCCGGTCTGAAGATACCCCGAACAAGCCCCTCAAAGGATTATGTTCCATAGTAACAAGTGACAGTAAATTTCAGCACACTATACAAATTTTTCCTTACCAAGTTCCACTACCCAAAGGCGCTTCACTCCCCGGCAACGGCACCAGAAAAGAGTCTTGATGACCCACAAGTGTAGGGGATCTATCATAATCCTTTCGATAAGTAAGAGTGTCGAACCCAACAAGGAGCACAAGGAAATGACAAGCGATTTTCAATAAGGTATTCTCTGCAAGCACTGAAATTATCGGTAACAGATAGTTTTGTGATAACGTAATTCATAACGGGTAACAAGCAATGAAAGTAAATAAGGTGTAGAAAGGTGCCCCATTCCTTTTTGTAACAAAGGACAAGCCTGGACAAGTTCTTATATAGAGAAAAGCGCTCCCGAGGACACATGGGAATTATCGTCAAGCTAGTTTTCATCACGCTCATATGATTCGCGTTCGTTACTTTGATAATTTGATATGTGGGTGGACCGGTGCTTGGGTACTGCCCTTTCTTGGACAAGAATCCCACTTATGATTAACCCCTATTTCAAGCATCTGCAACTACAAAAGAAGTATTAAGGTAAACCTAACCATAGCATGAAACATATGGATCCAAATCAGCCCCTTACGAAGCAACACATAAACTAGGGTTTAAGCTTCTGTCACTCTAGCAACCCATCATCTACTTATTACTTCCCAGTGCCTTCCTCTAGGCCCAAAGAATGGTGAAGTGTCATGTAGTCGACGTTCACACAAAACCACTAGAGGAGAGACAACATACATCTCATCAAAATATCGAACGAATACCAAATTCACATGACTACTTATAGCAAGACTTCTCCCATGTCCTTAGGAACAAATGTAACTACTCACAAATCATATTCATGTTCATAATCAAAGGGGTATTAATATGCATTAAGGATCTGAACATATAATCGTCCACCAAATAAACCAACTAGCACGAACTACAAGAAGTAATCAACACTACTAGCAACCCACAGGTACCAATCTGAGGTTTTGAGACAAAGATTGGATACAAGAGATGAACTAGGGTTTGAGAGGAGATGGTGCTGGTGAAGATGTTGATGGAGATTGACCCCCTCCCTACGAGAGGATCGATGGTGATGACGATGGTGATGATTTCCCCGTCCCGGAGGGAAGTTTCCCCGGCAGAACAGCTCCGTTGGAGCCCTAGATTGGTTCCGCCAAGGTTCCGCCTCGTGGCGGCGGAGTTTTGTCCCGAAAGCTTGGTTATGAATTTTTTCAGGGTAAAAGACTTCATATAGCAGAAGATGGTCACTGGAGGGCTGCCAAGGGGCCCACGAGGCAGGGGGCGCGCCCCCACCCTCGTGGCCAGGGTGTGGGCCCCCTCTTGTATTTCTTCCGCTCAATATTTTTATTAATTCCAAAAATGACTTTCGTGGAGTTTCAGGACTTTTGGAGTTGTGCAGAATAGGTCTGTAATATTTACACCTTTTCCAGCCCAGAATTCCAGCTGTCAGCATTCTCCCTCTTCATGTAAACCTTGTAAAATAAGAGAGAATAGGCATAAGTATTGTGACATAACGTGAAATAACAGCCCATAATGGAATAAATATTGATACAAAAGCATGATGCAAAATGGACGTATCAGCCACCACCGTAAGATCTGGAGAGAGGGTGATAGTGTGAGAAGCATGTGGGCAGCCCTTAGCAAGCAAGCGCTGAAGCTCCAGCCTATATATCTTTTTTGATACTAGTACTAGAGGTGGAGTAGTTGTAGAGTAGTTTATATTTTCTTTGCATAAAGTACCAATTAGTGGTGCTTCAAAACTGAATGGCACGCCATTAAAAAAATAAAGTCAAGAAATAATGCGACGCCTCATGCCAACGCGGCCAAATCACATTTTGCACGAGAAATAACACACCATGTTTCATTGACATGTGGTCCCGTTCCAACATGTCAGTGAGACGACAGCGAGTCCTTTTGTACAATTTCCAAATGGACGTCTATGCATGTAGGTCGGGGCGCCTCTTCCTATACCGTGGCAACCGTCCACCGCCTCTTCTCCTTTCCCTCTCGATTTGGAACTGCTATCGCACACTCTTCCTCCCTCCATTTGCCTTCACCCTTCCTTCTGTGATTGTTCGATTGTGTTCTCCATCAAAGAACAGGCCGAAAACGACCCTGTTATTCTTGCCCTGATCTGAAAGATGACGTGGTGGAGGAACTTATTGATTGTTGCGACGCCATCACCCCGGCTAGCATGGCAGGTTCATTCAAGACCATTCTCGACTCGAAAATAAGATCACTACAAAGAACCCAAGTGTTAAGGAGCGGTTTGATCTCCCCTATCTTCTTTGCCATGACCCTTCTCGCTGGCTCGGGGATGACGGAAGCCTCGCCTTGTGCAAGTTGATGTCGCTTGATAATGATACGTGTGATGTTAAGATGCCATCGCTTAATGGCGAGGCCTAGGCAGGTGCAAATGGAGATTGCATTGTTTATATTGGGTACAACTGCGAGTGGGAACTTGTGAATGTGTACACTAGTCACCGGGTTCCACTTCCAAAATCTCAGATTGCCCTGAGGTTGAGCACACAGATGATCTACGTATATTCAAATACGATCATGGTGAATGTTGTCTATGGAAGATAGTAATTTGTCGAGTTCCCAACCGCTCTTGTGATTACACGAACTATCATGTTGTTGCTATCTTCGACAAGCTTGTTGTCGTCCTTACTTCCACGCCTCGATGGATATTGCTCAAAATACAATTTCTGTACACGAATGAGTATTGTGATGCAATTGAATACAAGCATCTCGTGTTTGCTGCCACCACTCATGGTACTGTTCTTGCATGGAATCCTTATTGTTTTAGTACTTTTGTCTTCCACTGTAATTACAATTGTTTCATCCACGTGCATGCGAGTTAGGATCCTCGTACTAATTAACCTTCTTGTGTTTCCAAGGTCCTGTAAACATTCCACCACCTATACTTAAAATATTTTATAACCAAAGGGGAGATGATGATGGTGATGATCATGATCATGAGGACGAGCAGGACCTGCATACTCAGTGGTGCCTGGAAACTTATTCGGACGGGTCACCTCTTCCTGTATGTATACAGGGCACTATTGATGTTACTAAGGAAGCAGGTGTTGTCTCCCATGGTCGCATTCTCCGAACCTATTCCAACATCCATTGCAGGGTATTTGGGATGGATACTAGTGTGCTAGCACCACCAACTTTTGCCTGGTTCCGTATTAATAGTCTTGGAGAAAACTTGCTCTTCCTTGGACAAGACTATCCAATGATGGTGAAAGGTGATCCAGCTGCCGTTGGCACAACATTACTACCATTTATGCGAAGCAAATGTATCTATACCTCGGGCATTGCTATGGTTCCCTACCCTGGCTATCACAATATGCGTCCTGATATAGGCCACTTCAGCCTAGATGATAACTCCTGCGTTGGTCTCGATATTGATAATAGCTGGCCCTTCCTAGAGGCTTACTTATGGTTCAAAGCAAGCATTTCCAATGCTGAGGATTGGTTGAGCTGAAGTTCTTTTTATTGCTTGTTATTTATTGTGTGATGAAAACTTTAGTATTTACTAGAATGTTTTGTTGGAAATAACCTATAATCCAACATGTATCGTCATTGTCGTTGTGTGTTGATGAATTGTTGTATGTAATGAATGGTACATTTGCATATGCTTGTGATAAACTCAATTTATGAATGGTTTTTGAGTCACTTGTTGGAGTGTGAGTACCGTAGTAGTATAGCCAACATCCGGTTATATGAAGTTGCCACATCACATAGAGACAACCTAATAGTATGCTAGTACAATAGATAGTCCTACTAGTGGTATACAATCAACTAGAGATAGGTATCGCATGAAGGCCGAGAAATATGGTGATAGCGTGAGGTGGGCTTGTACGTATGATGTAGGCACATGGCTTGTTGTGGTTCCTACTCCTTGGGTCTAAATGTGGAGAAGATTTGGTCTAGTTCTTGCTCCTTTTGCTGACACATGGGACATCCAACATACATGTCGTGTCATGCCAGAAAATGGAGTGCTAGTTGAAGCCACATGATGTGCATCTTGGGTTAAACTATAAATAGAATATTACTCTTGAGTAACTCCAAAAGCGGCCACCGAAGATCTGCATTGGATTTGTTTTTCATCACGAGAACGTCGAGGTGAAAGATGTGCTGGTTCAGTGGGTTGTTTTGCGTTTTCACTGACATGTGGGACTGCATGTCAGCAAATAGACGATGGGCACACTCCGCTCGTCTGCTGGCTGGCTGAGAAGAGAGAGAGGAGGGCTAAGCACGGACTCCTAGAAATTTCGCAACAATGTGAGTAGTACTAGTGGTGTACCGTACTCCAGGAGAGAAAATGTGTTCGCTCTACGAAACCAGCTCCTCGATATAGTGGGGTGGCATAGGCCATAACTAGCATTCACGTCTAGCAGTACAGCACACGCCACCCACACGAGTCCCATCTGACACCAATTTTATTGGAGTCCGTGCTACAACTATCTCTTCTCCCTCATGTTTTCTCTAACACAGCCATCGCGCGGCGGGCGAGGTGGGGGGAGGGTTTGCTGATAGTCGGTTTGCTTAACTGCGTTCCAACTTGTAAGTGAAAATGCAACACAACATGCATTCCCCCTTGAGCGGCATGCCGGACCAACCGTGTGGGGTGCGACCTGAACACGGTAGGCTTTTCCTTTTAAACTTGTAACTTGTAAAATTTGGTTCTGCTACTTGGCGCGACCGATAGATAGAAATAACGATTTTCCCTGGAGTAATGAGAAGATTGGTTCCGGCACGGTTCATGCATGGTACTACGTACTAAAATTATGAAGTTGATGTGAAAGGTAAGATGATTACTACTACAATATACTATTACATGGAATTGACGGAAAGATAAATATACATACAAATCCATCAACAACATTCTCACGCCCGAGTGCGTCGGGTCACCAACCGACGTGTGAGGAGGAGCGGCGTTCGCAGCAAGCTCAACGTGCTTCTGAAAATGCCGTCCAAGGTTTCCCTCCGGTCCAAGAAGGCCAGATCATATCGTCCTCCTCTTGCAACTAGTAGTCCTTGTGGACGATTTGCTCGTAGACGTGGGTGATTATGTCAATGGTGTCTTGCTGCTCCAGGTGCTGCGCGGAGAGCGTGACCTCGAGGTGGACATTCTCCGGTGCGACGGCGGGCAGTCATAGGGCCACCAGTGCGTCGAAGAGGTTGTCACCATAGAGGCCATTGAGGGTAGCGGGAAACGCAGAGCCTGGGCACGTGGGCTAGAGGCGTACATCAAGGTCGTCCACGAGCTTCTTGATGACGGTGAACTTGTCGAGGAAGCTTATGAGGACCTCGTCGAACAAGGAGACGAAGCTGCCGTCCAAGAGGCCTCTCGCCCTGGCGGCCTCAAGCACGACCTCGAGACGTTCCTCAGTGCTGGGCCGCAGGCAGGCATCGTGAACCATCTGGCATAGCCGGCTCATGCTTGCGCTCATCGCCTCCACAATTCTAGCTTCTAGTCAACTGATCTTGCGATTGGAGTGATCACTCTTGCCCTTGGTTAGGGTGCGTAGGTGCATAGGATTTCGTAGATTGGACTTGTGGGGAGCCTTTATATGAGAAGTGCAGACTGTGTGTTGGCCATCTAATCCTTGGCTGTCCCTCCGTACCGAGACCAAGTTGGGGGCAAACACAAGGGAAATTTGATGTTTACTACTCCCTCTATCTAGGTGTATAAAGTCAAGCCCCAAACACTTAAAAATGGTGCATTAACTCCCACCTCATTTCTTGTTTCTTGACATATCAACCAATAAGAGATGCGAGGCATGCGTGCTTTCAATGACTTTGGACTACCGAAGACGACATGCGGTGGTTAGCTCATTGCATGCAATGCTATTAGTTAGCAAATAAACATTAAGTTCTCTCATTTTCCCATCTTCCTTGGATCACGGTGCACAACCTAAGATGACTTATTCACCTAGACGAAGGGATTAGTATTTTTTAATTAATGTCATTGCATGTAGAGAATTGAGCACTACATGTTGTGCTAAGTAGTCTCAAGTCTTTGAATGCATATGAACCCCACATCTCCTATTGGCTCATTTTTTTCGTCGCAAAAAACAAGGAACGAGGTGGGTAGTTAATGCACCACGCCTAAAAGTTTTGGGATTACTTGGTTTCGTAATGTGACTAATGCATTAGTACGGAGGGAGTACAATAGTAGTCTGATTGATGAGATTTCAGATTTGAGACATCTAACGGAAGGGAGAGTGTATAATTTCATAGGGAACTACATTCAAAACCGAATAAAACAATACTCCATGTATTTATTTACAGAGGGAGTAGTATATTTTTTGTGACATGCATTATTAGATATTGCTAGTCAAATACTAAATCTAGAAGGAGGTGTGTTAACAGTACTACTAAATCCAGACGGTGGTGCTAGTACTAGTAGTACTAGCAATGTTCCTTAAAAAGTAGTAATGTACTACCCGTTGGTCAAATTATTAAGTGCTGCTCCTCACAGTAAAGTGACAAGACCCTATGCCGGAGATGACACCTCAGTGTAGGCGCCGTGTACGGCATACCAAAGTCAGTCTCACCGTGTGAAGTCACTATCATCATGGCTGTAGAGCTAGCCTGCTTAACTAGTCGTGTTCGACATAATTTCCCATGCGTTGCCACAAGTAATAATAAATATTGTACTCAAATAATGGGGTATACCGTTGCCGCACCTATGCACGCAGACATTTATCATAACATAGTACCTCCTGCTGGATAGTCGTAATATTACAAGTTTCAAACTGATATTGCAAATGCTAGGAGTAATGCCACACCTACAAATAGGGAATTATTAGGAAGTTTACGTAATAAATTACGTTACTTTAGGTGGATCCAACATTATTGTACAAACTAAAATCCACTGCCATGACAAGTCACAAATGGGCAAATAAATTTTTGAGTCTCTGGCGACTTGATGTTTCAGAAATAAATTCAGCTTCTGCGGAGCCTTTGTCGTTTAGGCTTAGACACTTGCAGTGATCAGCACGCCATTCATTGTTGCGCCAGAGAAAGCTAAACCTCATTAGCTTGAGCATACTTGCCTTCAGAACAAAGAACCTAGCCAATTTAATCTCAGATATGCTGCCTCGATAGTCGATCAAATCAATTTTAGTAAGATGGAGATCAAGGCATTCGATGAGATTGTTAGATTCAGGGCTCCGCAGACCCAAGAAGGTTCGAACTCTTGGGCGTGTGTGAATATCTCAACCACTCAAGCCTCGAGCTTGCCGCCCTACAGCCTAGCCTAGCCAGATTCGCGCGAGCGTGGAAGAAGATGAACACGACAGTTTACCCAGGTTTGGGCCACCTTGCGGTGTAATACCCTACTCCTACTTTTTGGTGGGTTGGCCTCACGAGGAGGTTGAGGATGAACTAGTATAGTGGATGAGTTGCGTCGCGATGGCTCGAGGGTGAGAATGAGTCGACCGCGATCCAATCCTTCTTGACGGTGGAGACTAGCTTATATTTATAGTGTCCTCGGTCCTCTTCCCTGGAAACTTAGGATGGAAGGGGTACCACAACAGCCAATTTGAAAGGGGACAAGAGGTACACCCTATCCTGACAAAAGGTGGTATTCTCCTGCAAAGCTTCTGGTCGTGACGCAGTAGTGGGCTCAGCGATGACATCCATCCTGCTGAGCTCATGGTCTTGGTCTCGTTGCACCGGAATGGAAACCTTTGGAGACCTCCTTGGGAACCCACGTCTATCCTTGCTCCCTTAGCACCAAAATGGAAACTGTCTCCTCGCGCCTGCTGGCGCTCACCTAGCCTTGGTCGTCATGGCTCACGTCATCGCAGCCTCGTGGGGCTGGGCACTTGCATAGGAAACTCCGCTCCTCGGGAGGCAGACTTTGGAGCCTCCTCCTCTGGAGGTCTTGGTGTGGTCCACCTCTCGAGGCCAGTGGGCCCTCGCGAGGGTCTTGTATTAGTGGTCTTGTAGCTAGGCCATACCAGGCCGTCGAAGGAGCCATGCCATGGGCCGCAGGCAGGCAAGTCTAGGTACCCTGGTTCCCAGTACGCAGACAGTAACACCCGGGCCCAAGGCGCGCTCGGGCTTGGCTTCGAGGCGAAGCCAAAGGGCAAGGGTGAAGCGCCGTGGGCCCTTGTCTATGGGCCTGGCTTGATGCGTGGCGCTTGACGAGAGGTGGGCGCCTCCACTTTCCCATGCTGCCTCAGCAACTGCCCCGACATGACAACTGCCTGGTGCCTGCAGCACGGCTATCATTGCCGGGAACATGGAGGGGCGCCGGTTGGCATTTGACTTCCTATAAGAGGACGAGGGAGGCGAAGCCCCCAGCCCATCTTCATCTTCTTGCTGCTTGCTCCTTCTTCATCTGTGTCGTGCCGCCATCTTGCCGAAGTGACAATGGCGCCAGTGAGGAGGTTCTTGGCCCAAGAGAAAGGAAAGGCCCTGCGAGAGGCGCCGGAGCTGCTCCCACCGAAGAAAAGACGTGGCCGCGCTCGCAAGGCCACCGCAGCACCCGCAACCATCTTACCCTGGTGCGAGCGCGCCCTGCTGCGATTCCCTATCGGCGCAAGCCGCGGAGGACGAAGCCGAGGAGGGGAACAAGTGAGGACCGCGCGACCACCTCGCCCACTGGCCCATGTCGGCGGCACGACTCGCAAGTTTGTGGTGTTGGCGGTGATGCCACCGCGCACTTGGATCCAACTCCCAAGATCCTTGGCACATGAGCTGCCAACGAGGGGCCCAGTTGAGTTGTGGCTACAGCACGACGGCTTCTGCGGCCATGCTTCAGAGGCGGAGGTCGAGGCTACCTCCTCCGGTGATGTCTTCATGACCTGGGGATGGGGAACGATTTCCTGGGCCTGCAAGTAGAGGGAAGGCACGCCCTCCACTTCAGGTATTACGGGGTGTCGATGCTCTTCTTCAAGGTCTTTGGGGAGGATGGCAAACGCATAAAGTGCTACCCCAGGGGTGGCGACCATCCTTCTGGCAGACGTGGCGGCGAGGCCCTCGGCGGTTAACTTGCCCTTGGCCTTGTCCGCGACTCCTCCAGCAGCGGTGGTGATGGCCAAGGCGGTGGTGGCGCTTCTTCCTAGTTTTATCCTACAACATTCACTGTGCCTCGTGGAGGCGTAAAAACTTGTGTTTGGATATACAGAACACTTTGTTCTTGTAATAACTGTTAGGACTCTGTGATTTTCTTTTCGGGCTTGATTTCCTTCTTATTTTCCTTTGTGTTATGCGTCAGCAGGGCCCAGTGTCGCGCATACCTCAACCGACGTTGGGACGTCCGGATCACCAACACGAGACCAAGGAGCGAGGATCTACGTGACTAGTAAGGCCCCTGAGTTGTGATGCTCAGGGGTCCCTCTAGACGTATGAAGAACCCTCATGAAGGAAATATGAGCAGCCTCTAAGTTGATCTAGAGTCCTCCATACCTTTCCTCGCCAGCTTTTTCCTGGGAGGGACGCGAGAAGACCAGGTGCCAGGGACCTGGTCAGGCGGTGCATGCTAGGCTTGGCCTGAGCACAGCCCCGTGTCCAGCCCCGTCGTGTGTGCCTCTGTTGGGGAAAGCTACACGATAGGGTCGCGTAAACACCCGGTAGGCTGTCCGGAGTTTAGTGCAGTCACTAGGGGCCCTCAGTTGTTTATCCACCAACGTGAAGCATGTGGCTTCCACTTTGCGTGGGCATAGTCGGTCCTCGAATGTGTGGTCTGCCAGGGCGGAGCATGGAGCTTCCACTTGTACAATATTGAAGTCTTCCTCAAGAGGATGATGGTTGAGCGGGCAATTATCTGCAGCCACTGGCCTAAAGTTGCAAGGACATTCAACACTATTGAAGGTTTAATATTCGCCTTCTGCTTTAGCAGCTTTCCAGATGAGATTCATCTATATTTTTATCGTGTATAATGCTACTTTCGAAAGCTTTTAGGTGTTGCATGTGAAACTTGGTGCTATTGTGTAACGACATAGCTAGCTATATTCCTATATGGTGTAACTAAGTGCTGAATCTATCTGCTACTGTACTCTGATATAATTCAATTATGAAATCATAGTTGTCATAATATGAATATGAAATATATAGTGTGTTTGGTATGAAATATTAATTTGATTACTGAACAGACTATCAATAATTGGTGAATTAGCTTGCTTATTGGGTTTTCCTATTGTAGGCGGTTTCTCAGACTACACCATGGGCGATGAACTCAATGGACCCACAGGGTTTCTAGAAAGTAGGCGTGTTGGATCAATGAACAGTCACACGCGACTTATGCCCGAAAAATGTTTGCGTTAGGCCACCTTGCACAAATGTTTCCACATAAAAATTGTGTGTTATGTACATACAAATGGAAACATTTGTCCATGATTCACTATGTGGGGTGTACATACAAACGAAAAAGAATGGGTCTGTATAATTGTCTGCGATGGCTCGCTCGATCAGACACGGGCTCTTTTTTCCTCATGTGTGTCACTGGAGTACCTATCACCGATGGTTTCAGGGTCGTGTGGGAAGGACCCCCCTATCACACACACAAGCAAGGTGAAAGTTTAAAACTCCGTCGCGGAAAGGGGGTAAAAACCATTTGTACATGACATCTCTACACTAGTGTATACATGGTAGGTACAAACATAATACAAACATAATGAATTCCAGATCATTCACGAGAAACGTCCTTTGAATAATTTAGCTAAATTATTGATTAGATGGTCTTTGAGGTGATGGCTACTGTTGGTCTCTGTGCCAATAGTTGAATGAGTCATCTATCAAAAGTAAATCACAAAAGAAATCACTTGGCAATGGTCACTATCAAGGCAAATAAGATTGCAATATTACGTAAAAAAAGAATGTAGTATGAGCATAATCATTTGTCGGTAGTTGAGGAAAAGATCCTTCAAAAAATAGTTCACTTAACTTCTGGCGTGCAGTTGGTCTGTACGCCAATTGGTGTCCATTCACGAAATATGTTCTTCGAATATTTCACATATATTTTTATTCATTGCTGTCTTCTCGGGTGAAGTTCGTCTTAGCGCCCATGCCTGCAGTTGGTCTCTTAAAATGCGTTCAAATAGTTTATTTAACTTCCAATTGGTGGCTGGAGTTGGTCTCTGCGCCAATTGGCACAATGGGTCATCTAGTATACATAGTTCAAAAAAAGTAGGGATAAAAGGATCTATAGTCTTTGATATTTTGGACAACTTGCAGGGACCAATGTGCACCATATGTTGTATGTTTCCACACTTCAACAAATAATTGACAATCATATCCATGACACATGTCTTTACATAGAGCCAAACATCATTTAAGTGTAAACACCTATCCATTGAATAACAATAAATTGAGGAATTTGTGCCTACATAGGCTACCACTATCTTTTGACATTATGAAACTACAAAGAGAGTGTAATAGTGTGGATGTACTTAAGCACTATTTGTAACTAAATAATAAGTACATGATATACAAAAGTATATTAACGTGCATTAAGAGAACGCACCCACATTTACATTAAAGCTGAATTCCTGGCATCTCCACTTTTTGTACAGTTTCTGCAATGCCAACTCTTTCAATGCCACAATGTTGAGATAGTGCTTCTAATGTTTGTAGTACTACTTGTAATGCTTGATCGACTTGTTGATAGCTACGGAGTATTGCTTGATCCACCCTCACAGACATATGTCCAAACAAATATTTAGTTACTTTTAAATATGAAATGCATTCCTCATGGCTTTGTTGGTGTGGAGATAGTTTTTATGAAGGAATCTGCCAAGTCAAGTTGTTTTCCACTCTGAATGAACTTCATGCACATGGGTGGCTCCACACTGAAAAGGGTGAGCATTGATGATGGTAGTGCAAATAGCCCATCTCCACACATCAAGCCCGCTGCAACTGCTGATGATAGTAAGGCGGCACTTTGGCTATTAATTTTAGTCCATATAAACATCACTATAGTGCCTATGCACATATCAATGGGGCCAGACGATCCGATGAAGAATGGCAATGCAAACACGGTGACATTGGGAATGTAGTTCATTATTTTCCAGCCTTTCCTCTGAGACACAATTGATAGTGTGTTCACTACAATGGCAAAGCATGCTGCAGCAAAGCAAAACTTTAGACAATGGTCAGGGAGCTCCTTGACACCTCCTGTGCCAACCACAGCGATGGCACGATAAACCCCAGCATATGGACATGGGTATTCCGAGTCTGGTGCTCCAATGGGAATGTGCGCCTTGGCCGTGTTTTGGAAGGCACGAAAGATGCATGGGGTAAGAATTGAACCAGTAATTATACCAAAAATTTGCATGATGACCAGGGCTCGTTGTGAGGTTAGTGTCATGTAACCTGTCTTCACGTCTTGTGTTGCTTGTGAGGAAACATGAAGGGCTGAAACCACTAGCCCACATGCTACAAGGCTAGCGACAATTGCACCAGGCTTGGCAACCCATGCTGACACGATGAAGATTGTGAACTTGGCGTAAGTATATGCAACATTCCAGTCCGTGAGCCCAGTTGCATAGGTATTGGTCAGTGCAAGTACCGGGATAATAATGTAAATTGTAAGGACATGAAAGAAAGTTATTTGGTAGAACATCCTTGGGATAATAATTCCACAGATTATTGCACCGACCATGTATGCAACCGCTGGTATGGAAAAAGGTATTCTATTTTCAAGGAATACCTCAATCCTTCTACGGTCGTCATAATTAAGACTTGGGTGTTTTCTCAAGTAGTTACCCACCACTGAATCTGTTTCTTGTTGTTTTTGTCTGAAGTCAATGAAGGCAGTGATAAGTAGTATAATGAAGTTGTAAATACCATCAACAACGATAAGTGTAACTGTAATAAAGACCTGTTCAATAACTTTGAAGAGTTAGATCCATAAATGCTAAAGGAAAGGATAGAAAAAGAAACTTCCTTACATATGGTTCACTAGATTTTATTTATGTTTCAACATCTACTATTTACTTGCGCATCTTTCCTAGCTTTAGTTTTATGAGTGACTTGACCCCCATAGTTTTGAGATGAGGAACCAAACAGTTAATATTTATGGTTGTCAATTTGATTATTTTGGAGACTATTCCATGCTTCAAAAATTAAATATTTCAAAGGATCAAGTGGAAATTTGCTAGGTCTGGTGGTGGTAATTTGACCGAAACTTCACCTAATTGTTGGAGACTAATTCGTCCTTGGAAAGTTAACAATTTAAAGAATCAAAAACAAAGTTGTAAATAGACATGCCAATATATCCTACAAACAATGAGTTAACACACTATGACTTTGAGTATTATTGTGAAGAAGAACTCGCATTATGGTTGTGAGTGAAATGGTTGCTGAAGTGAGAGTGCTATTCATCCAAGTTATGTAGCCAAAATGAAAAAGGTATAAAATATTCTTAGACAACCACAATTACAAAGGTTAGGTATAATCAAATTGTGTTGTTGTCAATGAATATTTTTACTTCTATTTCTCACATTCGGATGGTCCCTAAAAAGGGTAGATTTTGGTAACAATTGACAACTAGAAACAGGGCTTGAATGCTCTCGTATATAACTCTTGTGGGAAGTATCAAGTAGTGCGTATTTTAGTTTATTTTATTTTCGTGAAAACAACTTGCACTCAACTTTTGACTCTGCAAAATTAATCTTTCGCCCTTCACTGTAAATGACAATAGATAAGGTAGAGTTGGACTATAAGCAGGACTACAAAGTGAAATAGGTTGATAATTAATATGCTAAGTAAGGTCTGCTAAAGACTCTTAGCTGATATGTCAACGCGTAAAATCACTAATTAATTTGTTGGTATAAACAAATCCTACTCCCTCTGTCCCAAAATATAAGAACGTTTTTGACACTATGCTGTCAAAAATGTTCTTATATTTTGGGACCAAGGGAGTTTTATTTTACCAGTTCTTGCACATGTTTGACAAAAGAGGGAGAAGTTTTCTAATATTTGGGACTACTTGCTAAGAGAAGTTACTTCCAACCAATCTGAGTTTAGAAAAAATGGTTAGGACAAAATTATTAGATTTGTCTTGTATTTTTATAAAAAACTATATTAATGTACATGAGTCTGTAAAAGGGTGTAGGAGGAAAACAAAAAGACCCTAGACAATTCAGCGAGTTGTAACGGTTGTTTGTAAATTTGAACTAAGAGGTCACAAGGGTATGTTTGTCCCAACTAGCTCTGCCGCCATGTATTTTGGGGACAACCATGGTAAATCAACGCTCTTTCGTGAAAAACAACCGAAGTATATTTATATATTCTACAATAATTGCATCTAATTTTTTGATCGCACTGGGAAATGTGATTATAATCCGCAATATAGAGGTTAGTAATGGGACTTCATAGATACAATCAAACTAAGGTAGTATTTTATGAAGTGTGATCCTTTCTTTTCGTACAGAAGTAGTACCTTGGTAAAATTTAAATTAGATGAAATTCCAACCAACAAGTAGTTACTTAGTTCTTTTGTACATACCTTGTATCCATTTGATCCAACTAAACTTGTTGGACTACTAGTGTGATACCATTGCCCACTTTTTGTTTCAAGAAAAGGGAACAAAAACCCCCATGATGTGATGCCTCCGGCTAGCAATGTAATATTTACCATAGGTGGGCAAATCATTCCCACACCAATAAATGTTGTAGAAAAGTCAAAGAAGAACCTGTAGGCACATGATTATATATATCATTATCCCAAGTAGCTCACCAGTGTTTTCTATAAGGGATATACATGGCTATATACATTTGTTGTTTCTTTGAAATTTTTACTAAATTTGTATCATATATTTAAACTATTTAAAGTTCCAAATTAACATCTAGTTGTAATTAGAATAAATATGCTTATAGGGTGAATAATTACTTTTATAAGAGTCATACTCGTGCATCGAAAATGTCACAAAAATCCATCGGTATCCAACATATTAGAACATCTGTAAAGGAAAAATAAACATTGGGAAAAATGCACAAAGGACTATTTCATGGTATTGGAAAACATCAATAATCATGCATGTGTAATTCATATTTTTTTTCAAAATATAAATCATGTGATGTACATTGATATATGCAATTAGGGAGGGTAACTCTACACATAGTGGGGAGTATTAGGGCATGCATCTTAACATGATTTCATAGGTAAAATTCTCATGTGGCACTATATTGAACAATAAAAGAGAGAGAGCAATTGTATCTTAATCTAAATAGTTATCTTAGCACCTAATGCAAGATATCTTATAACTTCTCTATCACAAAAAGCATTAAGTAATGGTTGTTTCGATACAACACTAAGATATAGTTCATTATGACTGCTATAGCTAAACATCTATTAAAGGTGATTATATATAACTTAAGATCTAGTGTGTAGGGACTGCCCTTATAATGCATGCCTTATTTGTTCTATGATATATATAATGATTGTTGGATAATATCACAAGTTAATATTTTAGATTTTTCTCATTTATTTTTTCATGACACATATTATCTCATCATTTATCGTGATACATTATCATGATATGATACACAATCCTCTTTTCTTCAATTAACAGCATGCCACCTGAGCCAAGTTACATACACCTACTAATACATCCATGGTAAGTATCATGAAATATGTATTAGAAGATGAAACATCAAGATGTTCTAAATGGGAAGTTCGTTGTTGAATATAATTAGAGTAATTGTGAGTAAAGAGGACAATTATCGCGTGAATCAATTTGAACTATAATGCTTTCAACTTATATTCTTATTCCTTTGAACAATTCTTTTTCTAGGGTAAACTTATATTATCATTCGTTGTATCAATTATTTTCCATTTTCACGATCAATTGGATCAACTAGAACTTGTGAAACTTGGACATGAGATGTACACGATTAACGACGTGAGAATCTTGCATACTTTGTCCAGTGACAAGTTTTTTGATTTGTTTACTAAATCTTGACGAGCATCATCCTTCAAGAGGTGTATGTTGAATAAGTATCATGAGGCTTAGAGAGATGCAATGCTAAAGGGGGGGTGACTTAACAAATTCATCGTTAAATCTTGGTTGCGAGGATCAAGTATTCAACTTTATGGTTGAATGGATTATACTCTTTTCCCCTTGAGTGTGTTTTCCTGATGTTTCTCACACAATGTTTTTGATAGGGCAATTCATGCAATATAACAACACATACTATGCACGCCTTCATATTTTCCCAATGTTTTTTTTGGAGTTTTGACACATGGATATATGGATAACTGAGTGTTGAGAAACTTGGGCCTCCAGTGGAGCACCGCAACCAAGTCTCTCCTCTTCACGTTAAAGTGGGCACTTATCTCACACCCCCGAGTTACATAAAGAGGAATGCCCCCATTGTATGCACAATTGATGGATTATTAATAAAGAGAGTCTATCCCTATTTATTTCATTTCAATCTAACTTTCTGTACCTTCGCATTCATTGACTACTTCCTCTACGTCTAACTGACTCCCGCTCTGCAATCCTTGGACCAGACTCACCGGCAGAAGTTGAGAAATAAGGTACACTAGCACCGCCTCCTCCAAGTGCCTCTGTTGGTGACTCAAATTAAATTTTCTCCTGCATCGAGCTCTGGGCCGCCGATGGTCCACGTGTTCCTACATAGACCACTGACGACACTCGACGTTATTACCACTATGCATAGCATTAGTTCTTGCATCCATGCTATGAATAGATCTAGTGAAAGTAGCTCCACATAGTTGTTGGAGATGCTACCAGATCTAGTGGTGTTTTCTCCGCACGTATGCAATGCGACATGCTGCCCTTGGCCGCCATATCTGGTGGCGTCATCTTAGTATAAATCTATGTCAAAGGGGTTGTGCTACATGACCATTGTCAAGCCAGGGGTATGGCCTTGGTGATGCAGACAACCATCACGACCACCACCTTTGCATTGGAATGGGATTATGGTAGGATCATTATAATGCTTATTTTTGCCTCCTCATTTTTCTTAAATTTTCTATGTTACACTTAGCTTCTATCTTTGTATTGGAGAATTTTTTTTGCTTTCTTCGAAGAAAGAATTACACATACCCCCCAAAGGTTTCACGGATTGCCAATGAAGCCCCTGTACTATAAAACAAGGTATTTAATCCCACCTTGTTTCTTGAAAATTAGGCAAATCACCCTCTAGCCCGGTTATTTAGCGGTTTGGACAACCGGTTTTGCTAATGAGGCATGATTCAACAAAAAGGACAGAAGGAGGTGAACACAAGTCTTACATATCAGTCACACCATGTGTTGGATGTAGCGAGCATCGACCACACCTTCCTTTTGACCCCCCCCATCTTCTTCTCTTCCACAACTCCACCCCTTATCTACATACCACAGGCGACGAGAACATGTTCCACACATCTACATCAACATCCCCGACTACCAGACGAGTTGTAGTGATGAGCAGGCGATGCCAACAAGACTCATTGCTCGACCTGCCCGCATTCCCTGTGGACTAGGTGGCCGACAAGTGCTTCCTGCCAGCCCTGTTATCCCCACCACTCTTGCAATGGCCGCCCGTCTCATGTCATCACCTTTGCCGGCATCCACCTGACAACCAAGGTAGTCAGAATCCCGACTCGACTCGTAGAATCATATGACTTCACAACCCTATAGAAGCGTGTCCCACTATGAATCCAGAACTGGTAGAATCCATGTTGAGTCACGATCCAAATCATAGAATCCTATACAAAACTGTAGAACCCCGACTATGCTATGGACTATGTCCGATTCTAGTAATTTATCTAAGTCGTTTGTTTAGTTGTAGCAGAATAGTATGCCAGCATCCAAACCCCTCTTCACATTCCTCATGTCCCTTTATTCTCCTCCAAGCCCAAATGCTCAGCCGCCGACACCTTTGATCTATCTCTCAGAAACCCTATATCAACACTGAGGATCTGGCTTGTCGACGAATAGAATTGGCATGACAAGGAGGATGTGTCAATATTGATTGGAGAAGGTAAGCAAGACCCTTCAAGGTGCAGCGCTGCAGGTCAGCTACACAAGTGATCAACTATGCACATACTATAATAAAACCTTCTAAGTAAATTTGGTGAGTTAAATTTGAATGTCCTATATATTTCCCTCTCATATATGTTCCATACATACAAGCTAGATAGTAGATTAGCCTAGAAAAGAAGTGGAATACAACTAAAAATTGGAACCTAGGGTATATTACTATATAATATTGTAATATCAAGTTGTATTCCAAATTAGAAGCTCAAATAATGAGGCACCTATGATTTCACCTTCAAACCCCAAACATTCCCTTTGAAACCTGCCATTGCTTCACATGGAGATGCTCCAGTTACTAAGCAATGCACATCCCAACTTTATTGAAACTTTTTAACACAACATTTTGAGGTAATATGATGACACCATGCCAAGTCTCATATTTTCCATATTTCATTTATAGTTTTTTCAATGAAATACAAATAACCTCCAACTAAGTATTTCTGTTTTCATGCATTAATGTTTGATTTTCCCAAGCGTTTCAGAGATAAGACCTACAAAGCTACTCAGTAAATGAAATATGAAAGTTCTATCAGATTTTACATTTTCCTGTACATCTAGTTCTATATTTAATTATATCCATTAATAACCTAGAAATCCACTTAATGGTTTAAAATAGCAAAAGAACCATAATAAAATATAGTGCAATATTTTATTTTCAATATACAAAATTGTTGGAGCCTCTTGATCAATAGTTCAAATGTACTTTACATACTTCCTTAAGTAGCTATTTCAGAAATCCAAATAATTACATAAAAGATATGGAAATTAAGGTATATTAGTACTCCATTAGTTCCATAATGTAGGGCACATGGATTTTTAGAAAAGTCAAATTTCACAAAGTTTGACCAAGTTTCTGAAGAAAAACATTTACATCTAGAATGACAAATATATATCATCAGATTCTCCATAAGATGTAGGTTCATATTTCATATATTCGATACTACTGATGTAAATAGTTTTCTCTATAAACTTGGTCAAGTTTGTAAAGTTCCAATTTTTTAAGAAATTATACACACAACATTATGAAACATAGGGAGTATATAATAGTGAAATATAAGTTCTGGTTAAAAAACTGGAGCTCCCTAGACTTGCGCCTAACCCTAATTATTTGATCCTTTTGCTCAATGTACATCATACTAGTGATGAGCATGAACACCTACTTGTTAGTGGAAGCTACACATAAATGTGGCAAAATGTGATAATTGGGGAAAAAATCGCCAAGTACTTAGCTCTCATGGTGCCTCCATCCACCACTCTCTCAAAAACCACCAACATTGCCTTATACGACTCTATCCCTTCCTCCCACTCCATCTCTAGTCGACCAATATGGTGAGATTTGAGTTGAGGGCATGGCCCCTATTTTGACCAATGGTAGTTGAGAAGGAGCGAATAATGAATGATTCACAAAGGGACTAAATGAGACTACCATGAGATAAAATATCTTCTTTCCAAAGAGGTTCAGTTCAGGGGACAAACAAAGATCAGGACAAGATAGACTGAGCCCATTCGGTGACTTCCACAGTCGCCCTCACTAACTGGCTTGGATCTGAACTACGATTCAGATCAAGTCTTACCAAAATAGGATTTCCTTTTTTTCCCATATGTCACTTGGACTTTACTCTTTCCTCTTTCTACCCTTGTAATGGTCAGTGTGTGGTTGTCATAATTCATATCTCCTCCAGCTGCAACTTCAAGCAGCAGCGTTGGAGGGCCCACGTGGTGCTTTGGGATGTCCTACCTCACATTGATCTATTGTGGGGGCGCGCTCGCCACAACATGATCCTAGAGTAGCGTATGCATAGACCGATGCTAGAACCTACTCCGGAACTTACGAGAATCAACTTCATAGAGCCTGGCTAAAGCATATATGAGGTAGCTTACTAAATGCAATAGTTTACTTAGTTGTTAGTTATTTGGTGGATATGGATTCATATGTTTGATGTTGCTATATGTGTTGAATTTCAGTAATGGTAGACTTAGTAATGTGAAATCGAAATGCATCTTGTGGTAACTAATGTTAATATATGGTGTAAATCCATATGGTAGTGCAGGTTGTTATGTGATAAATGTTGCTATATGTTTGGGATGTTCTATACATTTACTAATTAAAATTAGCAATGCACTAACAAATATCTTTTTATTAGTACAATGTAAAATGTTACAATTAGATACTACTCCCTCCATCCCATAATATAGGAGCGGATTTACATTAGTTTATTATAAAAAACTGCTCTTATATTATGGGAAGGAGGGAGTATTAACCTATGGAATATGTGTTGGATGTTGCTATATGGTAAAATTTTAGGATCCAGTATTGTATGTTTCGTTTTTATGTTCGCTATCATCTAAGCTGTCAAGATCAATAATTTCTCCCCCTTACCTTTTCCCCTCTCACATCAATTTATTACTATTAGTTGATAATTTATACATAGTGGTGGAAGTCTTATTTGTTGAAATTAAAATCATATTAGGAAGTTATAAGATTAAACCTAAACTAATTGTTTTACTATTCTATTGCAAATAAGGAGATTAGAGAGGAACATGTACCACATGTGATTGCTATCATGATGTTTTGGTGCGCCATGTAAAATATTCAAAAATGCTCCGTACAGCATCACCAAAATGTGACAAGCCTAACAATATTACAATTTTGTAATAGTGAACAAAAAGTGTCGACAATTTAGGTGTTAAAACCTCTAAGTTTGATATGGAGCTAGATGTTGACGCCTGATTGTCCAGATCAAGGATTAGGGAGATCTTGCTTTTAGTTGTTTGGTTAGAGGCTAAAACACTCACGAATTTTCCAACTTCCTAAGAACTAAGGTCATTTCCAACCATGACCTGGAAACCGGACACTGGATCTGTCTGTGGACTAGGGGGACAGTTCGTGGACATTGATGTGGGAGTCGGCCATATAAAGCTATATGCATACATTTCAAGCCAGGTTTCAACTAAGCAGACAGATTACATGCAAACTAGATGATTTTCATATAAATGGATGACAACATTTACTTTAAGGACATATTTTAACTAAACTATACCGGACTAGGCTACATCTAGTCCAATGCCGGCCACGACGGATCTGCATTGCCACGCCATGTCTTCCCTATGTCCAGTATCCCACTCATCAGACTACAGCTAGCCCCCGATGGATATGCTTCAGCATGAGGGGAAGAGTATCCTCCCACCACCAACAGAAAGCATGGATGAGAGCTGGGTTTTGGGATGGGGAACATGGTCGTCGTGGCTTATGCCTTCGCAAAATGGGCAGGTCTCTAGCTATGCAAACTGGCGAGCCGGTGGCGGTGGCCTTCGGGGGACCCAAGTGGCGGCGGCCTGCCATGTTCTACTTTTCTTCTTTATCAGCGGTGGCCACCGACACACCAGCTTCATTATCATAGCGCCAGGGCATGCCCCATGCATTGTTAGCGATGTCATTGTCACTACCATAGTCAAATCTCTTCACCGTTGTGTCAACGTCTGTGAACATGGCTTCTTTCTTCGCCTTTCACACACATTGCTGCCATTGCTCATGACAGTTTTGCCAGGAGATGGATCTAGCCAGGCTGGACGGGCAAGGGTGGACAGATGATGCTGGTGGCGGCGGAGCCTGCTCCGGAGGGCTTGCCAGCAAGGCAGCATGTATCTGACTAGCTTGTCAGGCAACCAAGGTAGCTGCAATGTCGAAGAGCTCCTTCTACTCATAGGAGAGACTATCCCAAAGGACTTTGGAGTTGGAAGCCATGACGGGTGTAGTACAAGGAGGAGATGGAGAGTGGAGGTCCGGTGTGGTTCTTTACCGATGCTTGGCCACGTTTAAGTAGCAGGCCGATGCGGATGCCAATCGGAGAGTTGTTTAATGCCGGACATCACATGGATGGACATGTGGCACTTTGGGTGCCAGTGCAGGTTCCTCGGCACAAGCATTGGTTTAATGGAGGTAGGCAGGAAGATGGATGCCCTTTCAATGTGACGAGAAGGCATGCAACTCTGGTAGGAAGGAGCGCGGTTCAGGGAGAGGAATTTTGATAGGCCAGGTTTGTCGGAAGTGGGTGTGGTGGCTGTTCGGACTCCTGCAACGCCCCCTAGTTTGCTTCTGGTTTTGGGGGAAAAGGACATCCAGACTGACTCGTGTATCGATACAAGACTTTGTTGGATGACAAATCACGCTGAGATCACGTGGTCCGGACGGTTATGGACGGTTTGAGGGTCTGCTTTGGAGATTCTTTAATGACACAAGCAATTAGCCAGGTTTAGCACATGTGTAGGTGTAATACCCTACTCATGCTTTATGCGTGTTTGATGGATGATGGAATAATGATCCACAATCTCAGGTTTAGTGCTTGCAGCCAACTTGGGCGGTGTTTAGGTAGGTTACTAGCTAACCGAAGCACCCGTCTCTCCTTTTTCTCTCAATTTATTTTCTAAGGGTTTTATTGAACGCTTTTGGGATCCACTCTTCTAATGGCCATGGTCCTCCCCTTACATGCACATAAGGAGATTTCCACATCAGTCTCTTATGTAAAATATAAAAGCTACTTTGATCTTCGTATCCCATGTGCCTGACTCGGGCTCTCTAGGAGAGGCAGTCAAATGATTGTCGCCTAAATCCTAAGAACTTCTGAGGGGGGATGGTCTTGTCATGATAGTCTTATCGGCCCCACATGGAAGTCTTTGTAGTTTGTGGAAGCCATAGTGATTTCATGGCGTTAGTCAAAAAGTGGCCATGTGTAGCCTCATCAACTTGATACGCTTTCCCCCTTATCGCATGGTCAGTAGCAAACGTCATCATTACTTAACATGTGGTGGGCTGCAAGAGATAACCTGGCTAGCATTTAATAACCGGTCGACCATTCCCCTGTGCCACATTAAATGCTTTGTGAGAAGGTTTGTCATGCCCGACAAGGTCGCTTGTTCCTGAGAAAACCATGCCTAGAGTTTTCGCTTTGCTTGGGGTCCTAGTGGTGCCCGTGAGTACACCAACGTGCAACCGCTCCATGGTTGCATGAAGTGTCATGCTCGGAGCATGATCCCTCCTGGTGCATGGGGCACCAACTACCTTATTATGTTTCTATGTCATAGATGATTATGATATGCTTGATTGGCTTGTAATAATACTGAATGATACTAAGCTTCTTCAACATAGGCTACAACTTATCCTTTTGAATTGTGTAAAAAAATCTTTTGGGAGGCCCATTTGAGTGTGCCCGACAGTAACTTGGCTTCGAGTGCACCGAGATAGGAAAAGCTTCCTCCCCATAGGAAGAGAGAAGGAAGGGTCAGGATATCCTACATATGTTGAATGCAAGTCCTCCTCAGCATGCACTTGACAACTTGTTTAAGAAGATGTGGCTACTGGGGGTTACAATTCAAACACTTCTCGTTGAGGTTAATATTGCCAGAAACTACTCTTGGAAAGGCTTTAGAATATATGAGTATACTGGTGGATGTTGTTGTATATAGAAGAAACATTTATCATTGGAATCTAAAAAGGTGACTACAATAGTGAATGTTTTTAAACACTGAAGAAACAACGACTAGTCGATAGCTACATAGGTGACTACACTGGTAGATGGTGTTGGACATAGAACAAACAATGATCATCATTTACATGCATACCCCTGAGGTTAATGAAATGCACATGCATTGTGATGACTGAAATGTGTACGTGTATATCTAATCGATTTGATAAATGACTATAGTGAGTACTATGTTGAACTCAATTGTAATTCAGCTTATGTATAGTTCTGTTGGGTCTCATGTAGTGCTTAATTGAGTTTTTTAATGTTGGTAGTATGCAGTGTTTTTTTAATTCCTAAAAAATACTACCATGATCAAAACAAAGTGTGTATCAATGTTACATGAAATACCAATAACAACTGAAGTAGGCTACTCGTTCAATGATGATCGATAGACATGCTCACCAGTGGTAGTCGCATACCACTAATAAGCACATGCGGCTTATCGCTCGTGACCACTTACTAGTTGCATGAAATGATGAGCGCCTCGCTCTTTAGCAAAGTGGAAGAGAGCATTGTCGCTAGTAAACCTTCCTATAGTAGTGTTTGTTTTTTCTCGTTGCCATAGCCACTACTAATACCAAGCCGCGTTAGCCTATTCTTCATCTCTTTTGTGCACTAGCCTCCTGACCCCCCCTAGACATGTTATCATGTCGCCAATCTGTCCCATGAACCTTTCTAGAAATAAATAGGAGAATCACCATCGTGGCCAAGCTTTTAGAGATGATGGCCTCCCCATCGATCCTCACTCGTTCCATCAGACCATAGCAGCTACATCACCGTGGAGGCCAGAAGATAATGTAGGGTTAGAACATAGTCAATGTGCCTTGAATATCCAGAACCACCTCTACCTCAGGGAAACACACACATGGGACATGCCGCCTCAACCTAGCAAGTGTCCCTCGCTCATTTGCATTTTCTCTCATCCTTTGCCTAGAGACAACATCGGTCCAGTAGTTGGCTAAGCCCATTAAGAAATACACATTCCCTTGCCAATTCCATAGCAATAATTCTCATTTATTTTCTATTCGAGGTGGTGTGATCAAGACTTTTTTTTGTGTTCCCATGTAGTGAGGCATATTTCCTCAACTGTGCTTCTGACACCAGCTAGATTCTAGTTGTAATGTCATATTACATGCGCTTGCTAGTTAGGGCTATAATTGAACCCCCCCTTTCACTTTGAAACTGATAGCAATGAACAGACATGGCTTGAACTATAGTCTGATCCGCTGGAACCACTTCCTTAGTTTTTCCAAATTATAAGTTGCACTTATTTTTTCTCTAAATATTTACACTTTTTCAGAGAAGGGCTATTTTGATGATTCCTATCTGTGAGAGAATAACACCTATGTCCTAGACCATTCCTTCTAAAAAGGCCAACTAAAAAAGCTTTTAAAGTGTTGCCCATCGATTTTCTTGAATGTTTGTGGATTGGCTATGCTATTTTGTGCAATTTATGCATGTGATTGTGTATGCGATTTATGTGTACTACGGGTGCTACATGCAAAGTACTAAGATTCAACATAATCTAATGATAGAACTTGTGAACAACTAAACATGCTAAAGTAACAATTACAATGAATGAAAGAAAAGTCCATGAGACCTTAAACACATGATTTACTTTACATCACTTCGACATTTATTTACTCCCTACACCCCTTCTTCTCCAACACAATGTCTTGTTGTTTCTCTCCCCAGCCCCTCTGACGTCCTGCATACAATATGGTTTCCCATAGTTGATGCTTTTTGTACCACAATTTTCTAGGGTAGACATATTCTATTAAAACACCTTAGTCGGTTGGCTACATTAATTTGTGCCCCGAACCGATGGGGCTTGATTTAAACACCCGGATTTGGATGGCCTGATTCCTTTACCATTGAGCCCCTCAAGTCTAACCTAAGCCTTTGGCAGTTATTTAACTCCTAGGTTGGAAGCCTACTTTTTGACTTTCTAGTAATGCAACTAAGCCTGACAACTGGTCTATATCTTCACCGTTCCATACGCCCACCTTTACTTGATTGATTATACTAGAATTCTTATCCTCGTTATGCACTTATGATAGTTATGTTATGCTAAGATGGACTTTGGCTACTATTCCATTACCTTGATGAACTTTTTATCATAAATTATCAACACGAGAATATGTTGGATCAAATACCACTTGGTACAATGATAACGAATGAGGTTAAACGTAGTAACCTCATTCATTAGCTAGATCAAACCATATTGCCATCGAACATAACTAGATAACGTGCAACCACACTTTGTCTTCATGGGGAGGTCGTGACTCAGTATATCAATATGCCTAATATTGTAATCATCTCTATGAGCGAGATAACTAGAGTTGGATCAAATATCACTTGGTACAACGATAACGAATGAGGTTAAACATAGTAACCTCATTCATTAGCTAGATCAAATCATATTGCCATCGAACTTTACTAAATAATGTGCAACCACACTTTGTCTTCATGAGGAGGTCGTAACTCAGTATATCAATATGCCTGATATTGCAATCATCTATATGGGCAAGATAAGTAGAGTGTGCTATCTCGGTTGGGTAGCCCGAGTCTAACTTGTGACGGCATGTATACTTGGCTTATTGACGTCAGAGTATGAATCCTAATGAGGATAAGTGGAGTTACAGAGCTGGCAGGATCTAGTATCTCTCTTCCAATGCATTGCCTGAGACTATTAGTGGTGTAATGAAAGTGACATATTGGCAGAAAATATATTTTGGAGTAACTATGGTCCACCCATAATTGGTAATGTGCCAAGAAAAGGGGAAAAGGGAATGCTCCATAGTGTGTGTAAAGTATGTAGTCTTTTTAGAGTGTAAACCTATTCAAATAGCCATGTCATCCGTCATTGAAAAAGTTTGGTCTATTTCACACTATTTGGCCGGTGTCGATTCAGGATGCATAAAATTCTCTAATAATACTGCCGACGATTAAACTTGGAAAGATTATGTTTGTCGTGTTGTCATCATGAAATAGGATATTGTGTGAAGTTATGAACTTCAGATGCTAGCCAAGAAGTGGCCATGAGAGTGTTAGTTTTCAAAGACCGCGAAAATCTATAGATGAACATGAACAGTTCATGAGAATGAATAGAAAATGATATATATTTTTATGCTCTATCTTCGACACAGCATAGTTAATCTAGTAATTTATCTTTGTACATATATTTTTCTATGCCATAATATCTAGACTTGCTTGGATAGTTGTTGTATTATTATATGATTTTGGTAGGTTTTGATTGCTTCTCCAGGGATATGTGTTCGTTAGTTATGTTGTGTGTACATTCAAAGTACTCACTTAAATTTTTCATGTCACCAGATCCAACAGAGGATTCGTCTTCCACTAGCGAGAAGTAGAAGTGTTTCTGTGCTAGGTGAGTAACCCAGGATTAGCCATGTGGTGTGTCGCTCCTAGTCCATGCTTCCCCTAGTAACTATTTTCCCATTGCCCCTACCTCTTCATAGGACACTTTTACAATGTTATCATGGACCCTCCCTCCTTGTTACGTGTCTCTACCCTTCCCTCTCTAATCCTAAGCGTACAGCCCCACAGCCCAACCTTGTTGAGCCTTGCCTCCATCAAGTAATTTGGTTAGATGCATTACTCCACCACCTCCATCCAGGCCCCTTCACTAGTAATCTCTAGAAGCACTCGCTTGGCCCTCTCTCTCAATAGGTCTACTCCGGTGGCCATAGGTCATCAATGCTAGGGTACACAACAACTAGTTTTCCACCCCATGCATCAGTCGAAGATATCACAATAGTGTGCGTGTTTACAACATGGTGCCACATGAACCACACAACTAAGAATGGTTCACAAAGCCATTTGTGGCTTTGTTAGTATCATAATTTTTTATTAAGTTTGGAAGTCAAAGGAGATAATAATTTTACCTATATGTGTAATTACATTATATATATTGCATTGTTTGGCTGGTCATAAAAATTTACGTTATGTACCATTATGAACCTAAAAATATAGTATAAAATAACATAATATGCATTTTTTGTGGTCTTAAGGTATAAGTTTTGTTTCTTATGCCAAATATTGCATAGTGAATCAACGTGAATTTCACTATTTCTATAAGAAACATACATTCTTAGCGAAATGGCGTAAGAAAACCATAGGTGCAAAACAAATTATTCTGCACCCTGGCTGATGAATAGCATTACTATATACCGTCTCTTCTAGAAGCAAGTTCTGAACCTTCATCAGGGAGATATAGAACTGCCATGTGAATAGAAAAAGTGTATACATTTTTGGTGGTTTTATCTATTTAATAATTAAACTAGTGTAGGGAGGATGTGTGTTCTATACCGTCAGAAAGCTATGTATTAGGAAAAAAGTTCATATAGTACACTATTTGAAATTCCTTAGTCTAGGACTGTTTTGAAAGTGGTACAGTACCTATCGGGTGGCATCTAGAGCATTTTTTTGCGAAAAAAATTCAAACTATTTGTTGGAACAATGCGAATGATATACCATATGAAAGATATTGGCAAGGCCAATTTTTTCGTGTAAAACAATCTTCTTAATTCCCAACCATTTAAGATCAGTTTTGTAATACGAAAATGCAGACCATGTTTTTTGCCGGAACTAAAAATCGACAAGTGAAGTGCATTCGATAGGCAACCAAACTACAATGTCAAAATAGAAAACTGCACTCATTTTTTGGGTACAATTTTGGCGACAGTTTACGAACTATAAATCAGACGAGGCGTTTGATGTACCATTGGAAAGCTATGGTTTGGGTGAACTTTTTGTGGAACGCTTTTCGACTTTATTACAGTTTAAAAGTATTTTCGAAAATAGCGCGACACCCATTGAGTAGCACAGAATGTTCTTTCGTCAAAATTTTGAAACTACTGGTCAGAATGTGTCAAATGACAGTTCACCGTACAGATATTATCAAAGCAAAACTTTTGACATAGCACTCTTCTTAATTCTTTATGGTTTAAGAGCAACTTTGGACAAAGTTAATATTGAGTTGCATTTTCCAAAAAAAAAAAATTGTTGGACCCAATAAGCAGAACAACATCTGATGACATGTTATGAGTGCCAATGTAGTTCACTGTTCTTGAAACACATTGTATCACACGAGGTGAGAGCTTTTCACATGGGGGTGAACACCGAAAAAATTGAAGTGAACGACATAATTGTTTTGATCTTTTTTTAGTCAAAGAATCATTAATCGGACAGAGGTGCAAAGCGATAACAGTAAATTACAAGTACTGTTTTTCAAGTGAACTACATCCGCAAAAAAAAGCGAACTTCTTAATGACCTTCTTTGTAGTTCTCTACCACACAGTTTTAGAAGCACATCAACAAGAGTGTGTAATGCAACACAAATGTTGTGTACTGCTTTAATCTACCTTTGGGTTTTCCTCAAAAAATAATAGCATACCACATGGCCCGTTACAAATGAACTACATCATTTTTGCATAATTTACAAATGAAGTCCCTAACATTTGCGAAATAACCTGAATGGAAAATGTTAACGGTTCCATTTTCTTCACACAATGAACCGCAAACAATAGATTTAGTGATGATAATGGTTTGATAATCATTGAACGGTTGGACTGCACTACGTGGAAATAGAGGATTGCACACAACTATGTTGAACCAAACCCAAATATGTGATGCACTACACTGAACATTTTTCATCAAAAATCAATGAACATCGAGGAACAGACAAACATTTAGTAGACAATATGGTCAACAACATGCACTGTAAAGAGGCCACCGAGTTGGACACCAAGCTACATGCGGGTGGCGGTGAGGACTGCACTACATAGAGAGTAGGAAGAAAGGTAGTTGCCCTGGTCTTGGGGGATACAACAACTTGGTGTTGCTACTCTTTTTTTGGGGTTGGTAGCTACTGTTGCAGGAGTCTGATCTCCACCCATTTAGGAGCAACGTAGCCCTCACATATGCCCAGGGGTGCCGTGAGCTCCTGAGAGAATCATGTACTTGTGATGGCGGCCGATCTTGACAGAAGAGGGGGCTAATGGAAGGACGACAATGATGGACCCTGACCCCGTTGTGGAAGGAGCAAATCGAGGATGAGGAAGGCCAATCCAGGTCGGAGGGGAGCATTCCAGATTTGGCCACTGTAGGGGTGTGTCTCACAAGGATGGTGGCACGTCTGGTGTGCATGTCAATGGAGGCGCCAGATAGTGTGGCCCCTGGTTTATCGATTTGGTAGATGAGTGAGAGGGGTGGCACAAATGGAGAGTTGTAACCTCAATCCTTGCTACTGGCAGCACCTTGCGCCATGCTCGATCTACTGGGTGGATGAAGATCTCAAGGAGAGGGACGCCTCCATGGCTTTGGGTAGGTATTCTATTATGTTGCCACACCTTAGGACTTTGTGTTAAGATGCTTGCTTCGGGTGTGGGGGAAGCCGGCATGAGGTGTTGAAACATGAAAGATCGGGAGGAGGCGAGTTGGGAGTGGAGGTGTAGTAGTGTCGAAGAAAGATGGTGGTGAGGAGGGACCCGTGCGCTAGCTCCATAAAATGTCAAGGAAATTGGTCAAGAGATTTGCATGGTGTGGGGATTGGGGGCGAGTCATGCGTTTTGGGGTGGGGTGCGGTTGTGGGGTGAAGAAGCGAGTGGCTGGGTGGGGGAAGGTATGTTTTCAAAGTTTGTTGGAGTTTAATTCGGTTTGGGGTGGATATCCGGCTCTGTTGATATATAGAATAAAAGATTTGACATGTAGAATAAGTTTGTAAGGGTGCTTGTGGAGATGGGTCTACTCCACTAACAACTTTAAGACCTTATTCTACTAACAAACCACCTTATTTTACTAAGATGAAGAAGCAGAAAAACACAAAAATGAAATACAAATAAAAAACGCACCCCTGCCCTGCGACCCACCACTCCCCCGTCAGCTCCACACGACCACTAACCTCCCTCCCCATGTGGCTGCGGCGCCCCATACCACCACCAGCAGCCCCAGCCCCACTGTACACCACCACCAGCCCGGCAGTCGGCGACCACAAGACAGCAGCGACCACCGTAGCGCCCCACACCATCACCTCCTCTCACTCTCGGGCAGCACACCTCCCGCCGCCACCCCACGATGTCACGCTGCCACCCCCCACCCATGCTCAACGACTGCCATGCCTCCTCTTACTCACAGCCAATGTGCCTCCCCTCCCCAACCGCATCGTATAGCCACTCCCCCACCCCACCTCTAATGCCACCTCATGGCGCACGGTCTCACTGGATAGCCGGATCTTGGTTGCCCGGGGACCCAGACACTGCACTTGTCAAATCTAGCCCCCGCATGACTATGGGCACTGGAGACCATGGCAACAAGTTCGCCGAGTATGGATCATATCGCATCCAAGTACCCCTTCCACGGATCCCATGTTGGCAGTGGTTTTGCAACCAGACACGATGGTGATTCCCTGCTCTTTTGTCACCCTTCCTCGCCTACCCAATGGCATGCACGTGTGGACGCCCCATCCGATGACTCCGACAAGTACTCATCCAAATCTGCAAGGATTCCGCCCCTTCCTCCACGCCTACCCCCCAGACTCTGGCATTTGTCCTGCAGCGAAGTAGCGAGCGAGTTGCCTCCTCCCCGGCATGGTCAGGCTCCATGGTCGGGGCCCCTGTCTTTGTGCAAGTTCACCGGCCACCACTTGACTCTATCGGCCTCCTCTACCAGGAAAGCTCAAGGGCATAACTCTCATGCAGTTCAGCACGCACTCCAATGTGTTTCAGTTCTTCAACCACCTATCTATTGCGGGTCACTTGTGATCACGAAGAAGGAGGACGAAAACAGCCACTTTAGTTGGAGCAGTAGGGGATTCTCAGTGGCACTTCTATCTTTGGATGTCGCTATCGTGAAGTTCGGCAGCGCCCATATTGCAGTTTCTTATTACTTTTATTTTAGATAGGTGCTTCACTACAGTTATGGAGCCAAATCCAGGGGATCTTGAGTAGGGGGTCCCATGCTATTAGCCTTGTTGTGGTGGTATCCGAGACACAACTTTTACCCATGTTCGGGCTCTCTCGAAGAGATATTACGCTACACCCCTCTTTGATTGTATTGATCGTGGGGGTATAGAGTACATGTTGATCTACCACAAGATCATGTGTGTATGAGAGTTGTCTTCTATGGTCTAACCCCTCGTCTTATAAAGACAATGGGGAACCTAGGGTTTACCTAGGCCAGTTACATCTACAGCTAAGTATTCCAAAGACGACCTCTAATTCTTGTAGTATGTAAAGTCTTCGACATATATCCACCTTAGCGCTCATTGGCCCTTCAAGTGTGGACCACCGGTTAATTATCTCAGCGTGTCCTTGGCCCGGCCCATATGGCCGGAAGCTAATGTGGCAAGCACCCCCTAGTCTAGGACACCATAAGTAGCCCCCGAAGCAATCTAAAAGTAATGGATGTTCCTCAGTCCTTCCGAGCTGTAACTTGTCATCTGTCTTGCGAGCCAGTTCAACTAGTCTTCACCTTTTACCGACGAGTTTTCATACCATGGGCATCTGAGGTGGCCCTTAACATGTTGATGTTTGCTTCTTGTAGAAAGATTATTATCACATCATAGGAGAACCTCGAACCCATGGTCCCTTTCCCACATAGGGCTTTTTAAACGACGCAACTTTCACACACTCCATTTAAGGGTGACAATTCAGTCCTACTCTGACAGCCTTAACTAACCTTTATTTCACCATTCACTACAGAGTCATGTAGTCACTTCATATGTCATCATAATGTGCTAGCGCGGCTTGAGGCCACTACTATAGGTACATCTAATGAATAAAGAGATCGTGCTTCGGATTTGTAGTGGCCTCATCAACAGACCCATTGCTTTGCGCGTGCTCTTGACGCATGTCGTATGGGGAACTCACAAAATTACTGCCAAGCGGAACACTCAATCTGCATTTCACTTGCCAGTAAAAGGCTAAAGGCGAGATGAATCAAGATTTATGGTCCTAATACCACTCTTGCCTTTTTCATCCTCGAGCTCCATCGCCTATAAAAAAGCTTCCTACCCTGCCCTTCACCTTTGAGAGATGGCCATGGAGAGTTCCCACATGGTAGTGAAGCCATCAAAGGGCAGCCAAAAGGCTACCGCGATGGAGCGAGAAGGTGGCCGCCGAAAGCCCAAGGGCCATGAGTACCAGGGGGCCATGGCGCCCATACATCGCCACCAAATACGCATCGTTCCATGCTGGGACGCTCGATACGTCCTGTCGTCCAAGATCGCCCAAACCCGTCTCCGCTTGTCAATTGGCCGACATGTCACTCTACTGTAAGGTCCTCAAGCCCCCTTCCGGCGAGAGTGTCATCTTCATCTCCCTTGTCCTCGAAGGTTTGGGATTTCCTATCCATCCCTTCCTCCGAGGACCTCTTTATTTTTATGGTCATCGGTTCGACCACCTCGTCCCCAACTCCATCCTCCATATCACATGTTATGTCACTTTCTATGACTCAATCCTCTACATAGAGTCCATTTTGGACTATGGCTCAAGATTTTCTGCACCAAGATGCACACGAGCGACAACAAACCCACGGAATGCATGGCAACAATGATGATTAAGATCCCTGGCACCAAGTAGTTACTGGGAAAATTCATTGAAATAGTGAATAAATTGCAGGGCGAATGGTTTTGTATGACTGAGATGCCACTGGTGACCCGAGAAAGGATCACCTCCGCCTTCTTGGTATCCCCACTAGTGATGGTATTCTCTTGGAACCCCAGGAACATAACTTGGAGGGAGGATGAGGAACTGACAAGGCTCATGAAGAGGGTGGATTATTTCATGCAGAAGGCATCACTTCAAACAACGTCATGCACGTCATGCTCCATGGTGGCATTCTGCCCCGCCGAGCAGAGCCCACCTTACGTGCAAGTCCATCAAGGACAATGAAGAGAGCTAGACCATCCGAGGTTTATACACAAGGAAAACTATCGTAGGGATGCATGCCCTCCATTTCACCACCAAGGACAAAGCCTTTAGGGTCGAGGGGCTGATGTCGGCTACTGGGCAAACGCCGTCCCAACAAAGTCTGACGCCATGTCCATCCCCATCATGAGGTGATTTTAAATTGTGATGCCAGGACACTTAATTTTGTCTCTTATAATTTGTTAAAAGCAGTGGTCCGGGTCAATTCACCAACCCCGTAGCCCGAACACTCCGTCGAGCCCATCCTAGTCGTCTTGCGGACCGTGAAACACTCCACAACCCTTGACAAGGTCAATCGGACAAAGACCACTAAGGGGCTGGCCTAGGAAACAGTGCAGCCAAGACACCCATTTAAAGCAACCAGGGCTCGGACACCGAATCCAACACCGGGGACCTGCAATAGGAAACCAGTGGCATGCCACCACCGCTTGTTGTCAGAAGGATGAATCGAGTAGTCCTTTCGAACGTCGAGGAGCCCTCCTCCCCCTCTCAAGGCGTCAAGTGCTAAAAGGCTTCCAATAACTAGGCGCCAGGCCTGTCCTTGGCGCTAGACAACCAGGATCCCTCTCCTCCCTATGATCCCTCCAAGGAATCATGGTCCTCTAACCGAACAAACCAAGTTGGACCCCAACCCGACACGTGACATTTTTAATACCCATGTTCTATGCCTTCATCCTTCAAGCAGAAATTGTCTCAACATTTACTGAATCCTTTAACATGCAGCAACCCTCCCACGAGGAGGAGGTTACATCACTTCTTACGATGTCTCCTCCGCATGCAATTGTGGAGATTGCTCCTGTCACCTAAGTGGTAGGAACCGCTTCCTCCCTCATACATACCATGGTGCGAGATGCTGAGACCACCCTCCCTCCGATGACTAATGTTGAAGAAGGGACCGACAACATCATTACCGTGGTTAACATCTCAGTCTTGAGGGATGAGGATTTGAACCAAGGGGGACATCCTTCCTTTGTCCATGAAGAGAGGTTGTACGCCAGTCCAGCCTCTTTAACTCACGTGAATCGAGAACCCCACGAGCAGCTGGCGCTGTCCCCATCGCCTACGACCGATGATGACGTACCAAGGTCACCCGTGCGGGCCTTGCTAATATCCAAGGATGAGCTGGCTGAGCATCGCCAAGACAATGAAGCAGATCTCACAATCCAAGTCCTCCTCCCTGAGTAGCACGGCAGCCTCCAAGCAGCCTTGGGTCAGTTTCAGTCTGCTGAGGCTGGGCTAATGGATATGTACTTCTTCCTTGCCAAAGGTATGGAGTTATGCAACCTTTTCCTGTCCTTTTTGACTTTAATCCCAAGAATGTAAATGTTCATAGTAGCCCTCGAGGTAGTCATTGGTAAAGTAACAAAGGACATCGTAAAAACAAGAAGAAGAAAGAGCGTAGTTGGATACTACATTATTTACAAAGTATATACTAATTTAGTAGAGGATGAATGACTTAATACCTCTTGAGAGAAATACATAGTAGCCCCCGAGCCTAAAGTTGGTTTGGGTCGTCGACTCATCAAAACTCCATGCCAAAAAGTGTATTAATTTAAGATTGCACGAATATGTAGTAGCCCCCGAGACTCATGTCGGTTCCTAAAGGAACCGACATGAGGCCCGCTTCTTCAGCTGTTGGGCCTCCTGCTCAGCCTGAGGCACCTTCTCTTTCACTATACCTCATACATATAGGCTTCCACATAATTTTATATTGTTTCATGCAGGTGCAGATCAATGCGTGGATGATCTCAAGGCCGAGCTAGACAGGGATCATGCCGAGACCGAGCATCTAAGGGGAAGGCCCAGGAGAATGGTGACCTGCTCCACATGGAGTAGGAGATCTGTGAGGCTACCCAGGCAAGGGTGGCCACCGTCGAGGGGGACCTTGCTTAGCGTGTCACTGAATGTGACGCACTAATGGCTCCCAAGGAAGCAGACACTGCTATAATTAAGTGGCTCGACCAGGAGAAATAGCTAGCAGCCTTCCAAGCTCCTCAGTCAGGGAGGAACTTCGGTAGGCGTTGATACGTCAATTTTGCATCATAATTACATATTGTTCTTTATCTTTTTTGAATGATATATTTTACAATATGATGCAATTCTAAGGCCTTTTCTCTATTAAAATGCAAGATACATGAAAGGAGGGAGCTGGCAGAGGGAGTTCTGACGTGAAAAGTAACAGCTGAGATTGAAATTCTACAGAGGTCAAAACAAAGCCTGGATTTTAGGAGAATTATTTTGAATGTATAAAGAATTGTGGAAAAAATATATGCTAGAGGGCCCCCACCAGCCATACACATGGGCAGGTGGTGCGGCAACCCCCCAGGTCACACCACTTGGCCATCAAGGGCCCTGGTGGCTCCTCTCCCGACGTCCTTTGGCCATAAATTCCTATTTTCCCTCAAAAATAAGATAAGAGTTTTGGGACATTCCACTGCCGTCTTGAGGAGGAACCATAGTAACAACACTTAGCTCTCTGGAGGAGTAATTCTATCGGGGATACTTCCCTCAGGGACGGGGAAATCGAAGCATTCGTGATCACCAACGCTCTCATCAACTTCAGAATCATCATCTTCATCAAAACCTTGACCAACAATATCTCATGTATAAACCCTAGTTTCTCTCTTATGTTCAATCTTTGTACCAAACCTGAGATTGGTACTTGGGGTGCTAGTAGTGTTAATTACACCTTGTAGTTGGTGTTAAATGGTTTATTTGGTGGAAGATATTTATGTTTAGATTGTCAATCATATATTCATACCCACTAATCATTTTGATAAGATGATTTGACAGTAGTTCTATTTATTCTTGAGGACATATGAGAAGTCATGTTATTAGTAATCATGTGAAGTTGATCACCATTCAATGTTTTGATATTATGTTGTGTTGTTCTCTTCTAGAGGTGTTATGTGAACGTCGACTACATGACACTTCACCATCTTTGGGCCTAGGGGAAGGCATCGTGGAACTAGTTTGTAGATGATGGGTTGAGGGAGTGATTGAAGCCTAAACCCCAGTTTACAAATTGTTCTTCAGGGGCTATTTTGGATCCATATATTTAATGCTATGGTTAAATTTATCTTAATTACTTCTCTTGTATTTGCAGATGCTTGCATTGAGGGTATAATAAGACGTAGATGTTTGTTCAATAAGAACTATACCTTATCTTTGTTTCACCCACATAACACTTATCAAGACAATGAATGTGAAGTTGATGAACCATGGTGAAAGTAAGTTGATGATATTCCCGTGTGTCCTCAAGAGCGTTTTAACCACTATAAGAAGTATCACCGGCTTGTCCTTAGAACAATTAAGGATTTGGACACTTGTTGCACCTTGCTACTTTTGTTTCTTGTTACTTGTTAAGAATTATCTGGCTACCAAAATATCTATCAAAACTATCTTACAACACTTGCAGAGAATACCTTGCTGAAAACCGCTTATCGATTCCTTCTTCTCCTTGTTGGGTTCGACACTCTTACTTATCTAAACGACTATGATCAATCCCATATACTTGTGGGTCATCAGTCCATGGAAACAGTGTTTGGTAAGACATATCTTTTGCATTGTATATCCAGACATCGAGCATTCACCGAGATGATGCACGCTAGCCAGGTGCCTTTCCTAATCTTCCATGTAGTGCCGAAGAGGCTTGCCGCTTCAACAACAGAGCCATGAAGAGGTCGACCAACAATGATAGCTGGTTTGGCTTCAATTTCTGGAGTCTACACACAACGTCCTCCTCGGGTAAAAGCTGTAGCAGCTCGAGGAGCTGCATAAGATGGCATGGCCTGCCATGGAGGATATCTTCTGAGCACTTTGGCAAGGAGCCCATGCCAACAAGCTACTTTGAGCTAGTACACTACCTTCAAGAGGGGTGTAACCAAATCCAGAGGTGGACACAGTCAACATGCCTGGAGGGATCTCGATAGGCATGGGTAATTGTGCAGGACATTATCTGAAGTAGGAGCTTGATCCACTTGTCCTTTTGACAACAATGGAAAAGAAGTCTGGCCCGATGTATTCTTCGAGAAAGTGATGGCACCTTCCCAAATATCCTAGAAGGATTGCAAACACAAGGGCCTGCTAGATAACCTATGAAGGACACTTTTTATCCTCGGTATGATGAGCCACATATCTATAAATATTATCAAGTTCGAGAAGCTACTTGTTTAATATTGTTTTTTTGTACATGCGAATTTAAATTTGCCTGTTCTATGTGTCTTACTTTATGTTGGCTTGATCTTGACATTTTAATGCGTAGTTGGCCTGTCTTCAGCTTCTCCGTCTAAGTTAATTTATTAGAAACACCAAGCAACCAGACCTATAGGACTTAAACATACGCAATATATGTAATGCAAAGTAAATAGCCCCTAGTTCGATATATGTGTTTGGAACTGTCGATCTCGGATTTAGCTATTTCAAGTTTTTCTAAGAAAAGCCTACATTTTACAAAAACAAACCTTATGGTTGTAAATTTACTACTTCTGCCACTTGAGGTACTATACCGGTTCAACACGAAGTAACAATCACAGACGTGCTCCCGGTAAGCCCTTAGCCAAACAAGCGGAAATGTAAGGGGTAAATATAGGAACTAGCCAACCCAGCTATATACCCAAGACACAGGTCAAAATTGATGCATATAATGGCAAAGGTCCGAGGAAGTCATCGATGGCTCCACAGAGCACCTCAATGTGTTGGAGATTGGGTTGTCTTTTGCAGCCCCCCTAAACCTGTTGTGGCGCCTGATGGCCTCCGATAAAGTTATCAACCCAAGTGTAGTGAAGTAAAGGCACTGATCAAAATTGAATGAGACCAAGAGTGTATTAGTAGCCCAAACTTTGGGTCTCTATTTATTCAATGTCAATAAGGGCGAGCCTAATGATGGACCTAAGCTTTAAATAAAGATACATGCTACACGTATTACAGGTTGTCACGGCGGAGATAGGGTTCCGAGATATGAGCTTGCGACTTCATGTCCAATGGCATTGTATCATTCTGCGTGACCCAGTTTTTCTCAGCCTTGTCTAGGAAATGGTGGCAATGTTTGATTTTCTTCAACCTAGGGCTTACCTTTATTCCTCACCTAAACTGAGGAGTGTGCCCTGTCTCAACTTTAACGGTCGCTGTTGTGCTTAGTGTACCGCCTGGAAGTACGCCGATATGATGCAGGTCATGGGGAACCAAGCTTCGAGCCAACCCCTGATTTCACACCTCGTCTGGAGAATCTTCACCTTGGTATTGTGCCACTGCTTGATGCATAGATTTTAAGGATATGGTCCTTGTCGTCTTACCTGACATTGGGCATATTGCCTTGTATCGTCATGCTGCACCAACCTCCAAGGAATTTTTAATGGAAAATTGTGATGCCAAGGAACGTGATTCTCGGGAGTGCATTGGGGAGGTAGAGCGTGTCTCCCTATTTAGGATCTTGTTCAGCAGGCTCTGAGGTGGCATTCATCTGGTCGTCGGGTGGTGTCTGATGTATGTCGGAGTCGTCATCGGATGCACCGCAAGTTGACCATTGACATTTAGTGAGATCAGGGCGGCCTAATCTAGCCTTTTCCCTTGACGCCTCTTTGCTGCTTACATCTCGTGTGTGAAAGCCGTGATCTGCTCTTCAGTTTCGAGTGATCACTCTATGTTGTCGTTTACCGTGATGACAACTTTGGGTCCTGGCATACGCTTTAGATAAGTGTAGTGTGGGATGGCGTGAAAGAGGGAGAAGGTAGATCTACCGAGGAGTGTAGGATACCCACTGTTAAAGGGAAAATTTAGAAGATCAAGTCCTCGAGGCGTAAGTTGCCGGGTTTGCTTAACACTACCTGCAGGGTTACCCTGCCAGAGCATTGTGACTATATGCCTAGTATTATACCCTTGAACTTGGTAGTACTAGGCTGGATCTGTGCTGGGTTGATATGCATCTTCTTAATGGTGTTAACATATATAAGGTCGAGGCTACTACCACCATCCCTAAGGAGCCGAGTCAGATGAAAGCCGTCAACAATGGAATCGAGGACCATGACTACTGTTCCTCCATGGCACACACTGGTCGGGTGGTCACACTGATCAAATGTGATCGGTAATTCCGACCACTGGTCATACATTGGTCCTATGGGCTCTACGTCATACACACCATGGAGCGCACGGTTCCTCTCCTATTTGGCGATGTGCGTAGCATAGATCATATTAACATCGTTCGCCTCTGTAGGGAAATGCTTTTGTCCGGTATTGCTCGGCCCGGGCTGGTCTCTATCCCCGTTGTGGTTTTTGCCGTCGGGTTGGCTCTTACCCTGGTTCTTGTTCGTAACCTTCCCGACTTGCTTAATAAACCATCAAGTGTTGTTTTTGTGGGTGGCCAGCATCTCAGGATTCCTGTGGATGGCGCATGGTTGATTTGAGATCTTAGCTAAGTGTGAGCTAGCCCCTCCTTGGAAAGATTTCCTTTTTCCATCATTTCGGTGCTGGTTGCTGAATCCGACGTTAATTTCACCGTCCTTGGCATTGCTATTGCTTCTATTGCGACGCTTGTTCCGACGATTACAATGAGGTTTGCCATTCTTGTCACGTACCACAGATGTATCAGGATCGTCATTCCAACATTGTTTTATAGCAAGCCAGTTATCCTCGCCAGTCCAAAGTTAAGTCATTAGTTGGGTGATGTCGAAAGGCCCAGTTCTCTAGCTAGCCATTAATTGCTGATATTATGCCAGAAGGATGTGATGGCCTCTACGTCAGGACAGTCCAGGATGTGGTTCATCTTTGTTAAGAACCGATTCCGGGACTTTCACACTAAATAACTAGGCTTCTGTATGATATTGGCCAAGTGATCGGCATTAGGTGGCTTCACATAGGTGGCCTGAAATTTGGACAGAAACTCGTTTTCAAGTTCATCCCATTCGTCATCTGATTCTAGTAGGATACTGTTCAACTCTAATGGCAAGTATTTTAGAGCATGGACACTGTCTCCACCGACAATGTGGATGGCGAGGAGGAAATACACATTCCATAACAATGGATTTGTGGTAACGTCATTGTGATCAATTTTTACGAGTTCAAACCCGTCCGAGAACCGATGCTCCATGACCTCACCCATGAAACATTGGGGGCGAGCAGCTTCTCGGACACGTGCGGTGCCATGACGCACATATGACATGGATATAATTTGGTTTATTGTGTAATCACGCACATTACCTTGTTTGGCCAACTAGGCTAGGTATCCTGTGTGTCCACCAGCTAGGCTTTGCTTTGATTGGTAAATAGACAAAGGTGTGTCTCGGGCCTTAATGGCCTTTTGTCCCTCGAACCTGCCCTGTAATTTTCTAGTTGAGGGTTCTGATCTCCTCTGCGCCTTGTAGCCTCAGGAGCGCGCTTATCAGTGCCGACTTGACATTCAGTGAAGTGTGGGGTCGATTTTTAGTAGCCACTTGGGATCAGCAGCCGACTTGTGCCTTGATATGATGCCGTCCTCGGCTGTTTTGTCCATCTAATCCATAAGGTTCCTTCATGGGTATAAAGGCTGATTGTTGGCTTCTATCCGTGTTGGCCTAGTTTAAAGCGTGTCTTTGGCTTGGAAGAGATTGTTTCACCGATCGGTAAGGTCATCCTCTAAGTCTCAAAGATGTCAAGATTTCTTCTTTATTCTCTTGGATGTACTCACTTGTCTTATATGCAATGTGTCAGAGTTGGTATTGCCTAGAGATTCTTTGAGGATGTCTTCATCCTTAGAGTCGGGGCTTCTTTCGAGGTTGTCCTTGGGATTGCAATGCTCCTCCCCTTTGGGATTGTAGTCTCTGTCGTCGTTGTCGCCTCCTTGCCCCATATTGCTGTCTTTATGGCCATCGTTATTGTTAGTGTTGATGTTCCCTCCCTTACATGGACCGCCATTGCCCTTGCCGCCATCATTTTTATAAGGGTTGTCTCCTCCCCTATTATAGGGGGGTGGCTACCATGTAGACATTGTAGTGGATTTTGCACTCAACTAGCCTTTGTCCTGACGACCAATGGAGAATTGTATGAGGACTCTCCCACGCCGTCATCCATGTGGGTTGCCTCATCGGAGGCACTTGCAAGGATGACATCTAAATCTTCGACGTCTGTGATTACATGTGTGGTGGTTGGGTCAAAAATTCTAACCTCCCTGGTTTCTCCCCAGATCTGATTGTAAATCTAGTTTTAAGCGTCTAAGATCGCAAGCTACTGAATCCAATCTACTATCTTGTCCAAAAGTGCCTTTTTTCATCCATGGCCCAATCAAGCACCAGGACAAGAGGGAGCTTCACCGTGGTCCGATCTAAAATGGACCTAGGTTCTTCACCGGGAACTAGGCTAGATGCCTAGGAATTAGGGCTGGTGCTCAGATCCTTATTTAAGATATGGATTGCATCATCCTCCGACACCTGGACTGACTCCAAGTTTTGGGCCGATGCATTATGCTTCTTGATCTAGTCTGACACCCAGTTGGAGAAAGCAAGCTCACGCGATTGTCCACAACATACTCTAGGTTGCTGAATCTAATGATCCAACCCGCAGCAAAGTTCTTGACCTAGCCAAGGTGCTCGGCCAGATCTGTGAAGAGGGTGACACTACCAAAGACAAAGATCGGCCTTGGCAGAAAGTCATATTGTAGCTGACTTGACCGTTGATGTGGAGCCATGATGTCGAACTGCTTCGACTACTCAAAGGGACTAGCATGGGCCACCAATGATGGAGTCAAATCCAGCAGATCCAGTGCACGGTGTCTAGAGCGGGCCGCCTTGGTGCGATGGTAATAGAGACACAGATTTTACCCATGTTCGGTCTCTCTCGAAGAGATATTACCCTACGTTCTTTTTTTATTGTATGGATCGAGGGGTACATGTATAGGTTGATCTACCATGAGATTGCATGTGTATGAAACTTATCGTGTATGGTCTAACCCCTCGGCTTATATAGATACTGGGGTACATAGGGTCTACATAGGTTAGTAGCATCGAAGGATAAGAGTGTCGATGACGACCTCTAAGTCTTGGAGTATGAGCCAAGTCTTCCGGAGATATCCACCTTGGCGCTCCTTGGCCCTTCAAGTGTGGCCCACCAGTTAATTATCATAGGGGTCCTCGCCCAAGCAAATATGGCTGGGAGCTGACATGGCAAGCACCCCCTAGTCCAAGACACAGTCATGTAGTTGGGCTTGATCGACTATGTAGTTCGGCTGGTTTCCGTATGCCCGTTTGCATGTCTCTTGTGTGTACTGCTTGTGTTAAAGAATAATGTGTGTAAATTTGCAAGGACATGTTTTCTAAAAAAATATGTTACCCCGGATGTAGTTCATTGTAGAATCCTCTATAGTTCATTTGGTAAAGCAATAAAAATAAAAAACATCACGAGAAGTTCACTTCTTTAAAAATGTAGTTTGCCTTGCCTATGCCACGATTGTATACACAAAAAATAATTTCATAAATAAATTTTTTAGTTCACTCGCCTCATTCTCTCGCTCCAGACTCATTAAAATATGTTGAGAAAAGACAAAACTTTTTGTGTAGTTCACTTCAATTTGTCCTCCACTGCAATTTTCCTTGTCGAGAACTGCAATCTACTACCGCACGTGGAAAAAAGTTGGCAGTTCAATGTTCATTTAAAGAAAGTTCTTTGTCGGTTTAGTTAACTGCATTCAACCGAATACTATTAGCGATCGCAGTTCAGTTATCCGTTAGATGGCATTCACTGTTGATTTTGGGGTGTGTCAAAGAAATGGCGTCCGCTTTTCACTATATTTAAAATTGCATCTAACCCATAATGAACTAGAAAGAGTGTTCAACATGAAAAAGTTGTGTCTTGTCGATATCTTGTCGACGGTGTATCATTTGCATCATTTCTACCAACCAATCAAAAATTTCATGTAAATACGTCCACTGCCACTCAATGGGCACCGCACCATATTCAAAATTCATTTAAAGTCCTACGAGAACAAAAACAGTGTCTAACATGAAAAAGTTCCGCCTATTCTATAGCTATCCAATGGCGTACACATGCCTCATTTCAATGAATGGTTAAAAACTCGTAACAAAAATAGTATCGAAGAATGGCATCATGTTATGGCTTATAGATTGACTATTCATCACTCAGGGTGCAGAATATTTATTCTTCACCCGAGGTAATCTGATGATCATTTCATAAATAAATTACATTTGCAATACAAATAGTTACATTCGTATTGAATGTAAAATTTGGCATAAGAAAACAAAAATATAGATCATAAGACTGGAAAATTTTCATTTTATGTATATTTTTACATTATTATGTTTTTACATTTGTAATTTTACGTAACATAAAATATTTTTTACGGTGACTATATATTTTCTTGCGGTCTCTTTGTATGCCAAAATAAGATAAAATTTATGGAACATAAAATTACAGTAAATTGATGTTAAAATAGAGTGTGGGTGAAGAATAACTATTCCTCACCTAGGGTGAAGAATAGTCAATCCCTATAGTGGTGGCAGTTAATGGGCTAGGTTGGGCTTTGTGGTGTTTTTTGTAAATATACTCTAGAAAGGATTTGCACTTCTAGAGTGTTAATACCCATCATTTGGCCAATGTAGATGGTTTTCTAAGAAGGTGTCTAGGATGTTGATTTCGTTGAAGATTGACTATGATACTTATATTGTTAACCTTATTATCTAATATTTGGGTTATGTGCTTTACACGTGTATGCTTCAAAATTTTGTATAGAGAAATAAGGGAATATTCATTATAAATTCTGAAGACGTGTTGCCTTAAAACCTGAAACATCCTTTGGAGTAAAACTATAAATACTGAAATCAATAATATCTATTATAAAAACAATATAATCATATTTTGGGGAATATAATTATTCATGCATGTATGATACTATTCTTTATATGGTGGTCATTAACAATTATATCTATAATATGAAACATGAAGTTGAACAAGACCTAACATGTTTACTAAAGAAGGATCTTGAAAATCACTTGCATCGTTAACGTTTTGAGGCCCGATGATTGTGCTAGTCATGGTTTCGTCCCTGCTGTTGGGGTGCAAATTTGGCCATGGACATGGAAGTGACTCGATGGTGATGGAGGAACAACAGTGCTCTTTACTAGTGGAGCTCCAATAGGAGGATGGTTCAGGCTATCCCAAGATGAGGTGATGTAGTGCTGGCCATCTATAGTTGTTTCCATTTTTTCATGACCTTTCTTCAACACCCCTCCCTGTCCCAACAACAGGGATTGAAGAGTGTGGTGGTAGTGAATAGGTGTGGGGTGGCGAGATCCTCCATGTATTTTCAGTGTTTTCCAGTGACATGGGTGGGTCTTTGTTTCTATCAGAACTCCGGCTAGCAAGAAGGCTCCAACCAACAAAGAGGTTGTTGTAAAAATTGTTTCGACAAGAAGTCTGCACCCATGATCTTTCCTCTCTGCTAGATCAACCAATGTCGACGTGCTTGTGTTATGCCCTTGGTGAAGGCGCTGGCCTAAAACTCCGCTTTGGAGTGACATCCCAAGTATGACATTTGGTTGGACCCATCAACATGTGAGCCTTATTTCTTCTTGAAGACTTAGCGTGCTTTTCATTGGGCCAAATGTTCTTTTCTTCGCTGACTTGTCACTAGCAATAGATTGTGGTAGATATCAGAGAAGATGATTGTCGTGAGCTAGTTATAGAAGTTAGCTTCGGGTTGTTTTCCTTTTTCTTTGTATTAGAACATTTGTTCGGCATCGGTGTTTGGCTTTGACTAGCTTTATTCAACCATTAATATTTCGTCGTGACATTAATCAATATAGAGGCTAGGGGTTATCCTCATTTTCGATAAAATGAATCTTAATTAATATTTAATCATGGAGATAGTATGAACATATAACATCTTGTGACATAAATATCTGTAAACATATTTGTTACCTCTTCTTATACATTTCTAGTCCAAACAAGGGAAAGCTTGAAAACCCACAACCTTTTCCTGAAGCGTATAACCAAGCAAACGAAGTCCAAGAAAAGCTACCGACGAAAAGTTTAAATATGGTCGCAACTTGCATCCTGGGTAAACTATAAAGTTAGTTTTAACAATCCAAAAATAGCAAAAACAATTGCGCCAAGCAAAGAAACTACATGACATACTTTGCTACAATAGCTCCCTGAGGGGTGTGAAAACTATTAATAAGGTGAGCCTGAGCTGTTCCTGTCGGGAATAGTAATCTGTAGTCAAGAATCATCACCTATAACAGAACAACATCAATTATATATGAGTTATAGTTCTTAGAAAAAAGAAGTTTCTTTCGGTAAAGGGCATGTTCGTTCAAATAATATATCGAGGTGATACAAGGTACTGAGCGAGTGCATGGCCTTTGCATAACACAATGCACATAGCCAACACGTCCAATAAAACCAAAAATAATAAAATGTTTTACAACAATAATAAACATTCTAGCCTAAGATGGGGTAGAAAAAGAAGTAAACATAGTCTTTCATATTTCTGGTACTCCGAAATAAAAATCACATCCTCTAAACTGGGAAACACTTAATATAACAACTTGTATTTTCTATGATTCTTAAAAATAAGATCCAGCTCATATTATTCTGCTTAAACAATGTTGACCGATTGATATGCAAAACCATATTTAGGAGTAGTAGGATGGAATGGTCATATGAATATCCAATAAGAATTTACAGAGAAGCAACCACACAAAACTAAGCCACACCACAACATAGTAGAAATTAAGAGGCGTTAAGAAACACATTCAAAAGTGTATGACCATATACAACCACAATGTAAAATTCTGACCCACAGGGCACTCATTTCCTCCCTCCTCCCCTCTCCCTCTTATTGTGACTGCCTCCTACCCTTTCCTCTGCCTCTGGAAGAGTCGTCGCTTGAGGTGGAGATGACAGGGGAGCTTAGAGAGTATGGGTAAGATATCTAGGGCCTTCTAGCCAGTTTGTCAACCTTGTGTTGGTTTGTGGCATTATGCCACTATTTGGTGCAATGTCGTTGGGGAAGAGCCCCTAATGTCGATATGGAGGAACACAACGGGAATCCTGGGCACCACCGTCAATGTATAAGGAGAAGCCATGGAACCTATGATGCTTGGCCGACTGCCTCCGACGATTTGTCACATCTTAAGTTTGAAGGGCACCCAACATCATTCTCTCGGCCACGATGCCGTTTGGGGGTCAGTGTTGCCTCAAGGTAGTGTATATGGAGACCTTTTATAGCGGCCATGGCAGACTAAGTGGTCTTGTCTCCGGCGCTAGTGAGAGTGAAGCCATCGGAAACCAGCTTTGGACCTGGTCATGTTTCTATTTTTTTCTAGGGTATTCTTTATAAAACTCTAGGGTATGTTTGTTATTTCTTATTGTCGTAGGGTCTTGTGTGTAATGCCACCCTTGAAAATAATAAAGCATGTTGGGCCTTCGTGCCCTTCCCTGTGGCTAAGAAAATTCTACATTGTGCGGCGGCAAGGCCCGTTCTATGTATTATTACAACGAAAAACTAATAAAGAAAAAGGCGACCAAGTTGTTGGTAACAAAAAAAAATGAAAGAGTGTGAAAGATTTACCCTTGGCTGTCATGAAGAAAATAAAATTGGCTCGTCCTACCTGAGTGAATGGCTTTTAATACATGTTACACTAGAACGTATCATGTGCATTGCGCAGGGAACTGATTGCAACATACTTTTATAATGTTTGATTATTTGGAGAATGCATATTTAGACAAGATTCTCGCAAAGAAGGAGTATTCAGATGAATATTATGTGAACTAAAACTAAAAATACATAAATTTATTGTATTTAATTATTGAGGTGAACATTTTTCATGTATGTGTGCACGTTGAGGTGGGTTTTTCCTTCCATGTCTCCAAGATGAGATGGCATGCGTGCATGTTAAGAGTAATATGTTAGTGGGAGATGGCTATTTAGATATAGATGATTATATCAAGGAACTGGAGAGAGTCTGGACTAACTAGTACTGGTATTTTGAAAGAGGCATTTTGGCTCCCGGGCTCAGATGAGCCCGGGCATGTCCAGTAATTCAATTAAAAATAGCAAAAGAAAAAATTGAATATTTTTGTTGCGAAATTTGGTGAAGTTTAGACATTTTTGGAGCTCATAGAAAAAAAATCTTTCTCATGAGAATGCTTGAAATTTTGCACTATTTGGTGGTCATTTTGTATTTTTTTTTCCCATGAGCTCCTCAAATATCCAAACTTCGCAGTATTTGGCACGGGCATCACACACTGAATAATGGTCGCTATTTTTAAGGATTTTACTGTTCACCGAATGCAGATGACCCTGGGCTCAGAGCTGGATATGTTTAATATTTATGCCTTCTAGCTAGTTATTTCTCGTTCTTGAGAGTGCTGGCACATTAGTTGTTATTGGTTGTTGTAGCCTCAACTGTGGAAGCACTATGTCTTCTCATCTAGAAACATGACCGCAAGCATGTACATACAAGTTAATCCAAGAATTGATGTTGTTTAATATTCTCAAGAAAAAAGATAGCGTTGTTTAATAGTGTACTTATAAAGAGAAGAGAGCTTTTACTCGTTCGTCACATGTTTTACCAAAAACAAACCTATCTTTTCAACAATTAACCCACAGTCCACACTTAATTTACAGGGAACATGAATCTTTTTGCATTTTTTATGGAAAACCCCGACCTTTTCTGCTACTTAACACGCGGTCCATCTTTAAGTCACACAAAACATTTTTTTTATATTTTTGCAAGAAAAACCTAATATTTTCTTTAATCAACCTACACTCCATCAAGGATAAATACTTTTTTAAGTAACCATAACTTCTAAAACCCAATTCCAATCTTAACATGTGACATATTGAATTGGATTACAAAAATGTTTAGAATATGAATATAATGTTATTTACCTGTTAACTATTTTTAAAATGCTATTTAGGGTGCAACCTTAATCAAAAGAAAATGATTCGCCTTTCTTTCGTATCGACTTTGAACCCGATTAGAAATGAAAATGTCACATGCATTGTTGTGTGTTGGTCGGGCGAGAAGTGAGGAAAAAGAGACACACATGCATGGGTTGGTCATTAGTGCGAGCGGCGTGCTATAATTAATCCATTATAGCTGGTCGGGAGCAATGACAGAACACAGGCATACAGGGGTGGCCTTTGGGCACTATTGTGGCATGTTGTACTTGTACATGTTCTCGCTTTGTGCATGTCCCATGATCTAAGATCCTACGTGCATACCATCTCTCAGCGATATCCAAGCGCATACTTACCAATGGACTACACAATTCTTTTTTGTAGTGAATGCACAGACAATTTTTACGGGATGCACATACACTTCTAAAATGCATGAACGTTAGAAGTACATGAAAAATTGTTTTAAAAATATCTGAACAGTTCTTGTTATAGTCATGAACGTTAATATTGGAACCAGCATGTAGGCTCTTAATTTGTGTTCCATCCGGTCCATGTGGTGGTGACACATATAGGCTTTTTAATTAGACTTAATTCATAGACGTGGCCTCCTTAGTTTCGAGCCGCACCGTTCAGATGTTAACTGAGTGTGGCAATAGGTGTAGGCATCAATATGATGATTCAGAATCAAAATTCAATCAAAATGAAAATAGTTTCTTTGATAAAAAATATTTTCTCTCTCATTGCAATGCACGGGCATGTCTGGTAGTAGAATTCTACGTGGGCAGTATTGTCGATGTGGCGCATGTACTGCTACAGTTAGTAACCCTTTTCATATGATCGTTAGTGACTCACAAAAGCCACGCATCAAACCATTCATTAATCTCTAGACCGCGCTATTCGGACACTTTGCGACCTCCAACGTCGTCCATCAAATGTCTACGGACCAGTCCACACATCAAATTCATACAGACTTCAAGACAAGCCCGGAGAATTTTGCAGGAGTCCGGACAGCTGCCCCGTTAGACATCGAAAACCCCGCCCCGCACCAAAGCAAGGTGAAGCGCATTGTTCGATATTTTCGAACTATTTTTGCGTGAAAACCTGCCCTTTCCCCACTGTCTCCGCTCTGATCATCGCCACCACCCACCCTAGTTCCCGCCCAATTCGCAGTCCATTGCCGCAATGGAGCTGGAGGAGGTAGTGACGAAGATGTTTGTAGGTCTGCCAGGCCCAGAGGCGGAGGCCCATCGGTGTTGGCCACTAGAAAGGCTAACATTGTTACATGCAACACCCACCACTACAAATAGAGGAAGAGGGATGATGCTTTGGCGGTGACCAGTCACCTAGCTCCTCATCCAATAAAGCATGCAACTCGACGGGTGCGGGTTTTGAATATGTCGGTCATGCAATCGCCTCTGCCCTGGCCAGCACAGATGATTCCGCCATACTACTTCGTATCCACACAGCTCTATCTGCATCAGCAGCACCCACCCAACATCACCACCGACCATTGCATGCCATACTTCATTAACTTAGGAGGGATTAAAATTTCAAGGAGTCCCTATCGCCGACACTTGGCCATTCTTAGACATTGGCTTCAACGCCTGTCGCAGTCTAGGATCTGTGTCCAGGAAACTTCTCCAAGAACTAAGGTTCGAACTCTTCTGGGACCTACGACACGAAGACAACTACGACGGGATTGCGACAGGAACGCTGGCTCTCACTGGAAACTAAGGGGACGCGCAAGCTACCCAGGTTCGGGCCACCGTGCTGGTGTAATACCCTACTCCTGCCTGTGTTTAATTGCATTGTAATGGAGAGCTTGTGGCTCGAGGTACACGTCAGGTGGGTAGAATGGCTCGATCCGCTTACATGGAGGCGGCCCAACCCCTTTTGTAGTGCCTTGGTCCTCTTCCCCAAAAATATGAGTGAGAAAGGGTGGCCACCAGGCGGAAATTCAAAGGGGGACTTGAGACCAGGCTTATCCTCACTAAAGGCAGTCTATGCCTGATAAAGTAGTCTTCATGACATGGTGGTGGGTTCAGCGATGACCTCTGCCCTAGCGTGCCAATCTGCCTTGATCTTCTTTCACCAAAGAGGAAATGCTTTCGGACTTTCTTTGGGGGAGACAAGCGCCGCTGCTCCCTTATCACCAGCACAGAAACTGGGCTTGGTCACGCCTCGCTGTCCTTGTCCTGACAGCAGGACGTCATCCAAGTGACGGGCGTGGAGCCCCGCGGCTGGCGTCGTACGACCTGCCTCGTGCGGCGGCCTCGCGCTGGGAGCCTCGCGAGGCAGCCGAGTGCTTGGTGGCCTCGGCACGGCTCTGCCTGGTGGCAAGGGGGCCTCGTGGGGCCAGCCCCTCGCAAGGCGGCTCCCTGCAGAGCGGCCGAATCAAGGCCACCTATCATGGGCCAGCTCAAGTGTCGCCCGCTAGGCCAGAGGCATATGGGCCATGGTACCCTAGTTCCCACTAGGCCGACAGTAGCCCCCAGGCCCGCGGCATGCACATTCCGCCCATTGGGGGGGGAAGCGACGTGGTGCCCATCGAGCTACCGGGCCCAGAGGCGATGCGTGGCGGCTTCTATGGGGCGTGACGCCCCCACTCCCCACGACACCTCGGTAAACACTGTCCTGGGGATAAAGCCTGCCCATGCATGCTGCAGGCACATCATTTCCCTCTGTACCCATATCGCCCTTCGCCTTGCGTGCGAACAACTTCCTTGTTCCTCTTTCTCTAACTCCCAACCTCGTCCACTTCCATGCCCCGGGAAAGAAGGGGAAGAAGAAAGCTGCCGAGCCGGGGCCGTGGCCCATGCTGCCGAACCCGCGATTCTCAATGAGGAGGGCCTAGACAAGGTGCAGCCGATGACGGCCGGCGTCCACAACAGGAAAGGGGCGACGAAGATCTGGCCAGCGGCGCGCCCCGCGGCTCAGCGAGGGGGCATGACCTTTCCATTATTCCTCCACTCCATCTTCGCCGAGTTGGTGCCTTCCTTCTCCGATTTTCTTCGACGTTGTGCTCGGGCATTATCAGGTCCATGCACTGTGCATCTAGCCGAGCTTGGTCCTGCTACTCTCCGTCTTCTCCTACCTCAGCAAGGCCTTTCTTAGGGTGATGCCGTCCGGGGCTTTCCTCCAGAAATTCTTCCGCCTCCGGCTGACCGCTGCAGAATAGTGCTCAAGTTGTGTGTCATTCTAGATGGTTGCGGGCATGCGGGTGCACATCATTGACATGTGGATTCCTGACAAGGTGGAAGGCTTCAGGGAGTGCTAGATCTACATGGACGCGTGCTAGTACACCCCCCTTCTCGAAATCCTAGAGGCGCCAGCGGTGCAGATCTCCAGGTGGGAGCATGCCGAGCTGACGGATGCCACACTGGAGCTAATCATTGCGAGGATGCAAGTGCTTCAAGTTGGTGGCCTCACAGCGAGCATGGTCATCAAGGAGCATCCCTCCATCATCTCCATGGACTCTACTACAACTTATCAAGCACCAGGTGGACCCGTGACAAGAGCTCGAGCACGCGCCATGAAATCAAGGTGAACTCACTCCTACTTGATATCGATATGGATATGAATGGAACTTGGATGCTACCTCAGCAAAACATGCTATGTGTCAGTAGGTATGAAGACGAATGCGACCTAGCAGCTAAGGGACATCCCATAGGCATAAGACCCAACACCACAAGGGAGAAGAAGGCATCCAACAGGAGCAAAATAGCATCTCCCAGGTGAGCCCGTGCCCACGGGCCCTCCAAACCCCATGCCCACAGGCCACCCAGAAGGCTTCTGTAACCGAGACATGCACACACGTGCGCACGGGCCTCACTTACCCCATGTGCACGAGCCTCCCAGGCTTTGGTCGTGGACGCCATGTCTTGCAAGAATAGAGCTTTGCCACGCCCGGCCAGCCCTTCGCTCCCTGTAGGCTAACCTCATGGCCGAGGAAGAGAGCCTCCACCTGGATCCAGAGCGCCTCGTGGGAGGCTGGCGGCAACTAGACGTAGTGGTCAAACTGGGCTGCTGCCAAGCCGACGCAGCAAGGAAGGAAAGTGAGGAGGCCACTCATAAGACCCGGGATCTCCTTGAAGGGGCGATCTGGGAGGCGGAAGAGGCCATTCAACACATTGAGGAGGAGGCGTCAGCGGAGGAGGCCTTCACGAAACGCTCCGCGGCTCGCGAGGCTCGGCTCACTTCTCGTGAGGCGGCGGTCACACGACGCGAGAGCAGGCTGGCGGTCCTCGAGCTCGGCATGGAGGTCCAGGAGCGTGAGCTGCTAAGGACCACCATCGAGCAAGAGAGGGAGCAAGAGCAGTTAGTTGGAGAACCTGGACCACACCATGGCGGCCAATGAGGCCTCCTACAAAGAACGACTTGCAAAAGCCAACGCCACGCTCGAAGAGAAGGCTGCGAAGTACAAAGTGGAGATTGACAAGCAAGCCCAGGGTGAGGTCGCGCGAAAGGCCAAGGCCCTTGCAAACACCTATTCCAAGAAACTGTAGAAGCAGGAGGACCGCTTCACGAAGAGGCACGACGAGCTCGACGCCGGAATTGCAAAGCTCAAGCGGCGGCTCATGGCGTCGGAGACCAAGAGGTGGAGGGTGGCAGGGCTCCACGCCACGACCCAATAGGATTTGGAAAACCCCCAGGCTCAGGTGGGCAAGGTTAGTGATGAGGCGTAGAGGGTCCACGACAAGATTGCCAGAGGCGCGGGGAGCCACTCCAGCGCTCCAAGATGTTCCGCGAGCTCAGCGAGCGTGCCCGCAGCGTCGTGGCCGCTTTTTTGGTTGAGGGGCTGGAGAACCCTTTGGAAACCAACGACGCGAGCTACCTGACCTTCTTCACAAGGCTCGTGGAGCGGCTGGAGGCAAGCTCCACCCTGTGGGACGAGATCCGCGACGCTGAGTGTCGCGACCTGTTGCGCTAGGCATCAACCCGCGTCGATGGTGACTTCGACCTCGATGCTATCTCCTATCCTCAAGGGGCTTTGAGGCGAGCTCCCTAGGGCGGTGGAGGACCATGTGGCGAGTCTGCTCGAGCGGTTTGCACCTGCCGGGGAAGTGTTTGGCAAAGACAACAACACCGCCGCCGATGATCCCGACAGTGGCTCTGCAGCCTGAGCCCCCTGGCTCTCCTTCCTGTAATATAGTAGTTGCGGCTCTGTGAGGGGTGAAGACGTTTTCACAATACTTTTGCTCTTAGTACTCAATCCTTAATGTGTGTTTTCATTTTCCTCTCGAGGCCTTTACTTCCCTCTATACATTGCCTTCGTTCCCAGTGTTGCCGGGACCCAGCCCATGAGGCGGGCTACAACTGTCGGTGGTAAGCCTGGAGCATGCGCTTAATATGGCCAGAGGGTGTAGGGCTCTTAGGGCTGGTAGGAGTCCCCGAGGCACACTGCTCATTGTCCCCCACTTGAAGCAGAGGTGGCTCGTGCGAGGAGAGTCAGGATGTCATGAGAGAGAAATGAGAGGGAGAGAACCCGAGGGGTGATTTTCATTAAGCTCCTTCGAGACCTGCAGCTTGGACCGAGTTCCCCGCATGGCGCTACTTGTGAGGCGCAGCCCCTCGTGATGCCTTCTACCCGCAGGGTGCTGCTCGCGAGGCCCCCCGAAGGGGGCTCCTAAGGCCTTCGATATCCTACACCAAGGGAATTGCCAAGTTTTTGCAAGTAGTGCAGCATGGCACTCGTGACATAGCCTGTGGGTTTTACGCGAGGAGACAGAAGCACCAAGGACCTGGTGAGGTGACATACACACGAGCAGACCCTTCAGCCAGAGCTCAGTTGCTTGGATTTTGCAGTGTTGCTAGGACTGACCCGAGCACCTACACCATGCCCAGCCCCCCTCCCCCCCGCGCTTGGGTGATAGACATGGGGGATATTACGAGTGCATGCCCCTACCGAGGCACACTCAGCTGCAAGCACACAGGATTCTGAAGGAAATAGGCTTTACTATGCATGAAGGAGGTTCATTACATAACAGAAAGATACATGCTACCGTGTTTGACACAGGTCGGCTTGAGCATCTAACGACCGAGGGGCCCTCAAGTAACTAGGCCGCTAGCGCTGAGGATGGGGCATCCGCCAATGCTAAGCATGGGGCGTCATCGAGAGTTGGAAGGATCCCCCGCGTGCTGATGACAACGCTAGTAGAGTGAGCTCCGGAGCATGTACAGCTCCATGTCGCTTGTACCCATGGGGACACGGACAGAACTTACAGCGATGGTGGGTGTTCCATGTGTTATGTATTGGAAAACCCTCCTCCATCACGAGTTGGGCCGCGACGGGCCGTGGAGTGGGTGCTAAACATTGTGATGCGGGGCTCCAGGCTCATGCGCATTAGCCTTGCGAAGGTGGCTGCGGCACCCTCAAGGCTGAAAGGCATACGCATGAGTCGGGACGAGCCCGCGATTTAGTTGATCCATGGAGGAGGGAAGGGACTCACGTGGAGAGTCTGGTTGAGGGCGACAAAGTCGACGCTCACGCACCTGCTGCTGTGCGGCTTGGTGATGCGAGTGGGGCTAACGGTCCAATCGGGTTGGTTAGCTTCACAGGTGATTCTAGCCTCCAGCAGCTTGTTGACCTCCTGGGTGTGGATTTCGAGCTTCTCAGACACCTGATACCTTTGTTTGCGCTTCACGAGCCATTTGATTTGGCACCCGACTGAGTGGTGCTCGACCACCTCCCTCGATAGACCAGGCATGCCTGATGCTGTCCAAGCTGATGCATTAGGGCTTCCCTGAAGGAAGGTGATGATCGCGCCTTCCTATTTGGGGGAAGACCCTCCGCTGACGGCGAGGCAGGGGCCTACTTCACCCCCATCCAGCGACGCCTTCTTGGACTCAATCCACTCCTGAGAGAGCAGGGGCTTCTTCTCCAGGGCGCCTCCTCGGATACCCGGGCATGTCCTCATTGGCCGAGTACGCAGTGGAGGCAGCCTTGTAGGCATGCTCGAGGGTGTGCATCACGTCCTTCTCATCGCAGCGGACGGTGAGGATAGCACTGCGGCCGGGCATCTTGACGAGGCCGTAGGCATGGTGGGTCACGGCCATGAATTTGGAGAGCGCCGGGTAGCCCACGATGGCATTGTAGGGCAGGCCGATTTGAGCCACATCAAAGATAATGAACTCCGTATGGTAGTTCTTGCGGGTGGCAAAGGTGACAGGAAGATGCTCCTGCCCAGGGGGGCAGTGGAGGTGTCGGTGACTCCCGAGACGGGCCTGGTGGGCATCAGGTGCTCGTAGGGCACTTGGAGCGTCTCGAAGGTCTCCATAGAGAGTACGCTAGATCTTGGACCATCGTCAATGAGCATCTTGGTGATGGCCACATTGCTGATGGGAGACGTACACAGCAGGGGAAGAGCACCCACGGCCTTTGTGGACTTGGGGTGGTTGCTGGTGTCAAAGGTGATGGGGAACTCAGAACACTTGAGGCGGCGGGGGGACTCGCGCCCCGGGAGGCCGCGTTCACTTCGAGAGAACTGCTTGAAGTGGCGGTTGGACTCTGGAGCCTGGGCCCCATCAAGGATGCAGGCCACACTATGGGGCTCTTGTTAGCCCCCCAGCATTCTCTGCGGGAGGGGAGTCATTGACGCATGGTGGGGTGTCGTTGGCTTGTGGGTCAGCTTGCCATGGCTGGTTCTGCCAACCTTGACGGTTGTTGTCGTTGACACCATTGTTGTTGTTGTTGTTGTTGTTGTTGTTGTTGTTGTTGTTGTTGTTGGTGGTGGTGGTGGTGGTGGTGGTGGTGGTAGTGGTGGTGGTGGTGGTGGTGGTGGTGGTGGCGGCGGCGGTGGTGGCGATGGTGGTGTCGCCCGAGCCGCCACCTCCGTTGCTGCCACCGCGGCCCTTGCCGAGCTACTTGCGGCTGCCACGGCGCTCAGTGCGGCCCTCACGAAGAAGTTTGAGCTCATGGTAGTCTTCAGTCTTGTGGGAGTTCATGTTGTGGTAGGCGCAGAAAGGATGGCCGTCCTTCTTGGCCTCGTTGCGGTCGCTGTGGCGCTTGTATTTTGGCTCCGCCGCAAGCACGACGGGGCCCTTGCACTTGGTTTCCTTGCCCTTGGCCTTCGTCATGCCAGGGTCAGCGTCAAGGTCGTTGTCGAGGAAAAGGCGTCCTTCTTCGGCCTTTACGCAACAGTCGGCGAGCACGAACAACTCTACTACGGAGTCAAGCTCGTCTTTGATGGAGAGCTTCTCGCACATCTTCACATCCGTGAAGCCGTTGGTGAAGGCAGAGACGATTGCGACGTCGGAGGCCTTCGGGATCCTCTTGCGCACCTGGCTGAAGCACTAGATGAACTTGCACATGGGTTCGCTAGGGCACTAGTGCACATCCCGTAGGTCATTGAGCGTGAGGGGGCGGTCGCTCGTGCCCGTAAAGTTGGTGACGAACTACTTGCACTAGTCCTCCCACGAAGAGATGGACGTCTCGGGGAGGTTCATGAGCCATGTGCGTGTGGCGTCCTTGAGGGCCATGGGAAACCAGTTCATCATGACCCGGTCGACCCCCTTTGCAGCTTGCATGGTGATGGTATAAAGTCGGAGGAACTCTATGGGATTGGCACTGCCTTTGTAGTGGGGAGGGAGCTTCGGCATGAACTTGTCCGGCCACACCACATGGCCAAGCCCCGGGGGCGAGGGTCGGGAAGCCCCCGGTGGTGATGACGCCTCCGTTGAGGGCCGCGCTATGTCATGGAGGACGTGGCAATGTAATGGAGGACGCGGTCCTGATGGTTGCGCGTCTTCTCAATGATCACACGCGTGTCTAGGGACGCGCGGGGAATGATCTGGCAGCTGTCACCATCATCGTCCGGTGTGGACGACCCGTGAAACGGCTCTGAAGCGCGCACTGCAGGAGCCGCTCTACCGCTGAGCGGGGTGGGGGAGGAGGAGAAGGCACGCCACGCCCAACCCGGTCGTTGAGGGACGGTGGAGCAGGCACGGAACAGGAGGGCACCTAACCATCACGCAGGGCGCCGATGTGCTTGGTGACGTGCCATGAGCAGCGCGACATGCAAAGCGAGAGGGTTGTGACCGCACAAGCGAGGAGGCGGTGGCGGAGCGGCCACGTTCCTGCTCATTCACCGACGAGTGGACGCGGGAGGCAACTCGCTCCCCAACGACCCCGGTGGCGGGGTGAGGGCGCCGCCCAGGGGCACCTTGGGCAGTGGGTGTCATGTGGACCCTGGTTGTAGCTTAGTGCATGGCGCGCTCCCGGCAAGTGACGACTTCGTCCATGTTGTCATTGACGTCGAGGTCGAAGGTGCGAAGACGGCAAGTCCCCGTACCTGGCACGCCAAATACCGGAGTCTAGGATATGTGTCCAAGAAACTTCTCCAAGAACGAAGGTTCGTACTTTGGGGGGCTTTGCTTGGCGACCTATGACACGACAACAACTATGGAGGGATTGCGATGGGCATGTTGGCTCTCACCGGATACGAAGGGGACGCACGAGCACCCAGGTTCGGGCCATCGTGCTGGTGTAATATCCTGTTGCTTCCTGTGTTGAATTGCTCTGTAATGGAGAGCTTGTGGCTCGAGGTACACGAGAGGTGGGGAGAATGGCTCGATCACCTTACATGGAGGTGGCCCTGCAACTTTTGTAGAGCCTTGGTCCTCTACCCCAAAAGTATGAATAGGAAAGTGTGGCCATAGGGCGTAAATTCAAAGCGGGATAGGAGCCCAAGCTTTTCCTGACTAAAGGCAGTCTCCGCCTAATAAAGTAGTCTTCATGACACACTGGTGGGCTTGGCGATGACCTCTGCCCTGGCATGCTGATCCACCCTGATCTTCTATCACCAAAGAGGAAATGCTTTGGGACTTGTTTTGGGGGTGATAGTCATCGCTGCTCACTTAACACCAAACTGGAAACTGGGCTTGGTCATGCCCCCGTCATTGTCCTGATAGCGGTACGTCATCCACGTGATGGGCACAGAGCCCCGCGGCTGGCATGTACGACCTGCCTCGTGAGGCAGCCTCGCAAGGGGAGCCTCACGAGGCAGTCAGGTGCTTGGTGGCCTCTGCAGGGCTCTGCCTGGCGGCAAGGGGGCCCTGCGAGGTCAGCCCCTAGCGTGGTGGCTCCCTGCGGAGCGGACAAAGCAGGGCCACCTGTAATTGATCTCCCCAAGTGTCGTCCACTGGCCCAGAGATAGATGGGTCATGGTACCCTGGTTCCCACTGGCCGACAACGCCCATCGGTGCCTCATCTCTATTTGCCCGAGTTTCTTAGCCAAGCTAGACGATGGATGATGAGGATTCGATCGTGAATATGATCTAAGATTGAAGCGGCTACAAAAATGACCAAGTGGATGATTTCCTACCGGAGGTGGACACCCAGCTAATGTGCACTCAGATGCCGGATGACCAGCGATCGCTGGTCCAACCATCACCGACCTAGCCAACATAGACCCAACATCACAACAGTGACCACCTGGAAGGTGATCTTGATGACATGTGGGCATTGGGTGAAGATCCAAAGAAGAAGAAAATGAGAAAAAAATTAAATGAAGGAGGATTAAAGTTTTGTTGATGCATGGTTGCCCAGGAATTAATCTAATCATGGCACAGAGCAAAAGGGAACTACCTTTTGGAAAATAGTGGATGGTTGGTTCAATGATCACAAGCACTTTGATCTGTATCAACGACGATGTTCTATGAGCATAACTCGAAGTCACCACTAATCAATGGTACACTATTCAAGAAGCCACAAGCAAGTATTGTGGATATTACGAAGAATTGCAAGTCCGATGGCTAAGTGGTCTGATAAGCTCTAGGTGTATTCATTTGGCCAAATATGTAACTAGATCATGCCTTTTCTTTAAATCCTGATTGTGCACTCCCATTGTTCTTAAATGCAGAGAGAACCACTTCATATTCATGCATTATTGGATTAAGTTGAATGTGCACCACAATTGGCTCAATGTCATGGCCAAATCCTTCAAGACCGCTCCCATGTCTAGTGTAGCTGCAGATAGTGAACCAACAAAAGACCTTTGCTACAGCCAAAAGGATGGCTAGGAACCGAGGGATAAATTCATAGGTGTAGAAGGACAAGTGAGAAGGTGCAACTACCAATATGATGCAGAGCTTTGAGGAAATCCTATCGAAAAATAGGAGTGCATCAAGTGCAATGACATGAAGGGGAGAAAGAACGCCAAGAGTTTTTAAAAGTTCATTGTGGTGCAACAGAAATTGATCAAGCTCAAAAAAAAGGTTGAGCTCCTGGATGATTTGGAGGACACCAAGGTGTTGAGTATGAGATATCTGACTTGGATCCTAATGCAGTGAAGATCGTGCGAGTCTACCATGCTAGGATGTTGAAGTGCTTGATGGCCGATTTGGAGGAGTCAGCTGGCGTGTAGGAGATAGGAACACAATGAAGAATTTCAACAACTAATTTGGGAGGCAAAAAAATTGTGCTTTTTTTGCACGGACAGTCGGACTGGCAACTTTTCGGCTTGAGTACATGTACAAAACTTTATGAAATCCAACATCCAATGCATTTTATTTAAATTGCTATTGATCTACAAATGCAGGACAAATGGAGGAGGCTGGATCTGGAGTGGACATTTGACGTATAGGGCTGGATGACCGGCTTCGCTAGTGCCAAAAGTGTCTGTAGAAGTTTAAGGTGTCTGTTTTGATGGGTGGCGTTGGATATGCCCTTAGAGTTCTTGTGTGACCATACCTCATCCTAATATTGGGCAACTATGTAAGGAAACTTGATAGTAGTGGTTGACCTACATGTTGTATTCTGGACGGGCCAGCTAAAGGAATTTACACAAAATATTATTTCTAAGGCCCAATTTTATCCATATCCATGATTATTTGCAGTTTATCCATGATTCAGTTTTGCTCCTAGTAGGCTCTGCCACTACCTGACATCATATAAAAGGACCAAAATTCATGTTCATGAGGACTTAAACAAAAATGTAATGATGAGATAACACAACTACTCCTATCAAGTGATCAACATAAACAAGAATCCGGTTCATGTTCACTAAGACATGAACTAGAGTTGTTCTTTAAACTACTCTTAATATGACTAATAAGAAAAGTATGTCATCGTAGGCATCTGGGCATGCAAACACACACTACCTCTCATTGTTTAACGTGCAGACACAGACAATTTTTAGGGAAAGATTTTTTTTTTTGAAAACTAACAATCTATGATGGGAAACAACAACAATACACAATACGCCCACATGAGTGTAAATATGGTACTCCACATGTTCGGTCTATATGGGATAAGCTTTTGCAACAATTACACTATTAATATGTGAGGCTTTGTGATACAAAATCACAATAAGAAATAAGTACTTTGGAATTCTAATTTAATGACATCTATTATGTGCCGCATAAAGTACATATTAATAGAGCAGTTGGTGGCCAGTAATTTGTCCTAAGGGGACCAAATATGCAAAGCAAAATAACAGAGTGGGTACTTAAATTTTATGTTTTCATAGAAAAAAGTCCAAATTCTAGATGCAACTACTCGCACATGACGACCATTGGATAGGGTGAATTTTTTACATAAAATGCACAATTAACGATTGAGAATAATCATTTAACATGCCTAGTATGATAGAAGCATTACCTGGTTAAAGGGGACACTAATGAAGATAGACATTAGACCAATCAAGAGTAGGAATAACATCCATCGCCCTGTTGGAAAGTTATCAACAATGTCTCTTGGATCTGACTCTTCACCAAGTGACTTTGCCACAACAGACGTCATTGATACGATGTACAAGGCACATCCACCTAGAAGAAGGAAAATAAAAAGCAAATCGTCACTACAAACTGCAACCGAACATGATTTGTTTCGGGAGTCTTTGAGTTGTTTAATAGTACTATACATGCTCGAAAATTAATACTCATGTAAACATACAATAGAAAAGCTCAGTCCGACTACCAAATTTGCAATCCCACCTTGTTGTATATCCAAAAAATGCAACCAATGTTTCTCTTGGATATTACATGGGTGTATGAGTTCGGATGACTGGAGTTAGAATACAACTATATGCACATAAATTTACAAATGAAATAAAACAAATCAAAATCTAGTTTGACCCATGTGCCAATAATGTAGCATGGCGAGGTCCGTGTAGCCCCCCCCCCCCCGCCCATGACCCACCCACCAATGTTACCTATTTTGTGCCCCCTTCTAAAACCTATGCCTCCATGTAGCTAGTTAGTGCTTTAGCTACCAAATTAGCAAAGCTTAGCACTACCTCCAACCTCATAGCACTCACAATTGTGCTAGTTTAGCAATATGCCACATAGAATTATTGATGATGTAAACAAAATAAAATACTATTATCATTAGCTTAGAAATGATTCGTCAAATGAAAGATATGGCAATGCTCTCCACTAAAGGAGCTATCATATTTTCACTGGCCTTCACTTAATTAAGTTTTTAATCATCATGTACGTTTGCATGCATGAAAACATTCTACAAAATGGCAATATACTTATGGTCGACCAAAAAACTACAAACAAAGGCATATCACATGTTAGTTGTGATAAATAAACCACTAGCGAGTACCTAACCCATGAATGGATCTACACCCCAGAATCAACCACCTTGCACTGCTACCTACTTGTACTGATGCCCACTGGGGGTCCTTGTCAGCACAAGATCGTGAATAGAGGTGATGCATGTACACATCGATGCCATAACATTTGTAAACCTAATAGAGGTGTTGACCTTGAAAAAGTAGCATATTACACAATAATGGCCATCCTAGAGGCGATGAATAAGCAAAAACTCAACCCCATTACATGGGCTGGGCAGTTTCTAGGATGTGTCATGCTCCCATAGCTTGAGCAGGCAGCGACGTGGTGGAGGGGAGCCGGAACTAGGAAAAATTGGGGATTTGCTACTACTGGAGCGCCTCAATAAGAGGAGGTAGAAGTGGTGGAGAGCTTGGGTTGAAGACATGGGATTGAATCCTCAATGAGTAGGAGGATGTCAGATCATGTTTTAGCTGAATACCTCCATAACCCCTCAATAGCACTATCCTCCATGTAACACTTGTTAATGCATAGTATCGCCGGTGATGGTTCTTGGGAAGTGATAGATTAGATGGAGAAGGGAGGCTTGGTAGAGAGAATAAGGTGGCGTCGACCATCGATTAGGACAAAATGAATGAGGGGAGGGGGCAATGGGTGGAATTATTTTTCAGAGGGCTTTTATATGGGAGATAGTCTAAGTCTAGTGGGCTTTGCTCTAGTGGGCTAGATTATTGCCGCTCAAATACCAAATTCCACCCTTCACTAGTGTGCATCACACTAGTAACGAGTAAAATTGGGCCTATCAGTACCAACAATATGTTAGAGTTTGATATATCACCGGTCACACACAAGAAATTATGCCCATTAGTTGTAAGTTTTTGGAGAAAACTCAATGATGTGTAGAAGTCCTCATCGGGGACAAAATTTTCTGCATGTTATAGTTCTTGGTACCATTTATAGGTCATTTATTCCAATCACTAAATCAAGGAAGGGTGTTTTTGCTGACGGTGGTGCATTACTTGCAAGAGATGAAAGTAAGAGATAATCTATTATGTAACACTTTTTCTCTTCTCTATATGAAATGGATTGCATATGTAAAACCATCTTATCAACTATCATACAATCACAGATATTAAATTCCATAGTCACCCCTATCATATCATGTACAACGTTATACCAGCAAGGACCGCAAAGTCTACACATTTGTGTCCTCTTAATTTTTTTATTGCTAGGCATATTTTAGGAATAACCTCTTGCCAATGATGTGGTATCCTCCGCCTAGCAAACCTCATCTAAGAATCTCATAGAAACAACCATTGTTGATCATCTCATGTCTCCCTTCCTAACACACATAGATGTGTCATCTTTATTCATTGCACTACACTAGCAACTAGTCCCGACCTATGAATCGATATGTATACAAGAGTAGCAAATTATATTTTCCCAAACCATGATCTAGTTTTTAATGCAAGTAGCCATGATCCTGTGACAATACTATTGTCGCATATTTGAAAAAACAAATAAATTTCTAAGAATGTTAGAAGTGACAAAGATATAAGTTGCTTTCAATACCCAACCACCTACGCGGTTGTGTTAGTCTAGTTTTTGCCAATTCATCCAAAATCGTGTTCAATGGACTCTAAATCTACACATTCTAGTTTGGAAAATATATATTCTTCATGGAGACCATCTCTCCCTACCGCCCTCACTCATATCCTTTAATTCTCTACATCGTCTTTTTAAGCTCACAACTAACATCTTCCCATAGCTCTATGCTAGAATTAGATTGATTATGCTAATAATGCCATAATAATCTCTCTGTTTATTTGATGATACTGCTAAAACCTGGATCTCCATTTCCCTTGTGTTTGGTCTCACCAAAATCAATCAAAAGATCTCCATTTCTTATGTCGGATGCCAATATGTCAACTTCTATAGTGTCCTTATAAAATTTCGACCATAAAGTGGTAATTTCTTAAGAAGGTACGATGACCTATATCTCTTCTTACAAAGGTTGCAAATAATTGTTGTGGAATGTGCCTGGCAACACAATTTTTCCCACCTTAGCTTGAAAGTTGAGTCTCGCCATGTCAGTGTGGAGTGCCTACATAGTCTATTTCCGCAGAACCCTCGAGATAAATAAAGGCCCTTTTAATTGATTGTAATAAAAGAAGCAGATGCTTAATTTGGTCATGGTGTCATAACATCTATAGCGATGAATATAAGGTCAGTTGGACCAAAAACCTCGGTGGTATTTTAATCCTCTACCACTCGCAAAATATCCTTTACCTCAAGAACATTTTCCCATCTGATGATTTGATATGAATAGTCCTCGTCGCACAAGCCCTGGCTAAGTTTGAAAAATTGTATTGATGAGCCAAATTCTCAGCACTTCTCGACTTCAACCCTCATGACTCTTTACGATGGAGCAAATCCATTTTTTTCATTCCTCCGAGCTAGACATTTCCAAACCTAAAGGCTTTATCCCCTCCCAAAGTTTCTACTTTTCAAATTCAAGTTGCAAAAGAAAATAACTAAGGTATTGCAAGATGGATCTTTGATGCAACACCTAAAGCCCCAACTCTTTTGGCTGGCCACATTTTGCAACTTGATATAGAGAAATGAGCACGACACCATTCATTTTATATCAACCCAATGGGTTTATTCTACAGGATCGGCCTATGAGGCATGGTTTTTCGAGTAGCCCTACCATTTGCAAATTCTTTGCTTGTTAGGATCCTCAAAACAACCTTTGAATAGGTAATAAGATAGCAATCAGCTGATTGCCCTGCAAACCTTTATGCATATCGAAGATGACCACTAATACAACTAGCTAGGCATCTCGTGTCCAAGTGTAAATACTCGAAGCACATCTTAATGGCCACAATGTTCCTGAATGGGAATGGTGACCTCTTTTTTGCCCCTATCTATCTCTACTCATCGTCACTGGATTAAGAAGCAACTTCACAAGCCACCCAGTAATTTCCAGTGAAGGACTTCTATCCCTTATGATTCCCTTCTGCTTCAAAATTTAGTTTCTTATTGCATTCTTGCTCGTGTCTAATATTAAGGAAGAAGGGAAGGCATGGCTCATCCCAGGGCAAAGCAGCCTGCATAAAAAGTTTGCATAGGCTATCTCGCTTATTGTGATATATACACCACATTACTTCCATGCCCACGTATGGGCCAACCAAGCAAGGGCGCATGGGAGGATCGGTTTGACATTTGAGTTTGGGATTTCCTCCTCAGTTTCTCAACTATTTTGTTTGTTCGGTTCTTGTTGGCCTTTATGTGTCTGTTTTCTCTGTTTTTTATTTTTCTTCTTCCATTTTCAATTTTTCTAATTTGATAAATATATGAACACTTTTTAAAATGTGAGTGTTTTTTAAGGACGTGATTTGTTAAATACATAAACATTTTATTTAAAATGTGTAAGCACTTTAAAAAAATTCTATGAACATATTTCAAAATGTGCGAACATTTTTAAACTAAAAAATCATTTGAAGTGCATGATGAGTAACATTAATACGCCATGAACATTCTTTGAATACACTCTAAACAAATTTTAAATACCCAATGACTAGTGGTTTAATGTGTGTTTTCTTCAAATACATGATGAGCATTTTTCCAAAATATAATGAACATCTTAAAATACAAGATTAAGATTTTAATACATGACGAGAATTTTTAATGCACGATGATAATTTTTTGAAATACACAATGAATTGTTCTCCTCCAGTCATCATTTTTTTGGTAAGTCCCTAGTGCTTAATCGGTCTATCGTCAATCTTATTTTTTCCAATAAGCACCTGGTCATTATCTTTGCTTTTGCATGTACCTGTAGGTTTTATCTCAGTTCTTGAAGGCAAATTATCCCACAGAACCCCCCCCCCCCCCCCCCACACACACACACAAACACACACACGCACACACAAATTCAGCAAGCACTCCCATGATTTTCTATTTGCATGTCATTTTACGTTTTATTTCCGTGTGGCCATTGCTTTGTGCTCCATCATTCAAAGGGGTAAGCATTGATATTTTCGGTTGGAGAATAACCTAGCAATGATTCAATCATGTCTTTCTCAATTGCATGATTTTGTTCCCATTGAAAAAAACTAGGTAGCATCGAGCACCTTTGATATGAATTCTCTCCTTTTACTGTGTTTATAGTTGCATTTTCTCCTTTTTCTGAATACAATATGTTCTACTAGTGGCCTCTTGGGAATTTAACTGGTATGGTTGGACATATACTGTTTGTTTGTTATCGGGTGCCTAGTTTTCTTTACTAGTGAGAATAGGAGGTGCTATCTTCTTACTACTAGATATAATTAGTTCACTTATGATATAATTATGATTTGTTGAGATAATTTGTTTGGCCAGTATGTCGTTGTCTATACTATGTATTCATTTTATTTTCTTGTTTTTCCACCAAGGATTCAACCTCGATAGTAGTGCTCAAATGTGGTGTTTAGTTTAAGAGTTTAATGCTCAACTGAAATAACATTACTCTATTTGGTGTTTCGCTCCCCCTCTTTTCTCCTCATGTCACATAGCCAAGTTAGGTTGTGTGCTATGCTTTTGATCTTGGCGTACTATTCTTATACCCAATTGCATATAATGAACATGAATCAATTAATTCTCTGGTACTATACTGATACGTAACACACTCATCTTTCTTTCTTCCTGCTCCATGTGTATATATCATGTTGATGCTTAGCTTCAGAAGTATTACTAGCAGCCAAGTTGTAATAATGCATATGCCTTTTCTTTTTTTATTCTTTATTGTTACCATTCTTTTATCACGAGCAATATAATAGTTTTTCAAATAACCAAAAATAGCTAGAATTATTCTTTCACCAACAATTTGCAAATTAAGGTCTTTTATGTTATTCTTCTTCTCTAAGTTTAGTTACATTTATCAACATTTTCCTCGTTTTATTTGCAGAAAGTCTTTGTCTGTTTTCTCTAGGTTCTTATGGACGTTTTCCTCCTGTAAACTATGCGGCATCTAGAAAATACTCGTCACTATTTAGTTTGTCAAAACATTTGTAGTATGTTTTCACTGTCTCATCCATATCCCACTTCATTCTTTATTTTGCTTCCTTCCACATATGTAGTTACTTTTCATTTTCTCAATATTACATTTTTCATTGACAAACTTGCACGACACTAGTAGGAGACCTTGTTGGACTATAGGGGTAGATCGGACTGTCAGTTGTGGTGTTACTAAATGAAAAGACTTCCCGGAATCTTGTGGAGTCACTAGTCAAACGTCGGTGTATCGACCTTATTTTTCTAATCCGTCTTGTAGTTGGAACGATTATCGTTGCAACAGACCCTGGGTCCGTTACCCAGACTGTGCACATGCACGAGGACAAGTTCACAACAAGATGATAAACTCAAGCAAGACTGATCGATCCCCTTTGAGGGAACCAAGCATAGATCAAGATGACCAAGACAAGCCGGAGGGGCAAGATACTGTTAAGGGAGAAACCTCCCCTACCGGGAAGGTGAGCCTGGCGGAGGCAAGGTTATACCCGGAAGCAAGCCTTCCCCGGATCGTCCCGGCAGGCCTGCTGGGACCAGCGGAGACAAGCTGCTTCACCGCACCACCTCACCACGACGTACATCATCGACCAGTGTGGTGTCAAGCTCTAAGGTGACTAAGTGGCTACTATATGACACATGGCAGCCACTTTCTACAGAAAATACCTACAAGCGACACCCGTCCTGTAACGTGTCAAGCAAGAAGGCAACCAGCGGGCGAATCAACCCGACAAGGCCTGCCAGGCAAGCTGTGATGTGACATTGAGCGGTGCATTTAATGCGCTCTGTCTGCCTGCAGAGTTAGGTATGATAGCACTGTTCGCTATCTAATCAGTGCGTAATGACTGATTTGCCATTGTGGTGACACCTTGATCTATAAAAGGAGGCCCATGGCAACCATAGAAAGGGGTCGGACCCTTGTACACTCATATGCGCATAACCGTTCTTGTCCCAAGGCAACCCTTCCAGGCAAGAGCGCTGCGTTTTCCACCACCATCCACCATCAATCCATCAAAGTAGGAGTAGGGTTTTACGCCTCGCGGTGGCCGGAACCTGGGTAAAAATTGCCTGTGCGATCTCTGCCATGCTGCCTCATGCTCCTCCACTTTTTGTGCAACATGACATCCCCCGCCGAACGAGAAAGGGGCTCATAGCCCCATAGGTGGCCGTGGTTCCCCCACGACATCTTTAGTGCGCCAGGTAGGGGGATCACTTGCATGAACCCGAAAGCGCGAGCAGTGCGTCATCTTCACCGCCGTTTTCATCACCAGTGACTCCATCAATTATGGCGCCCAAGAAGAAACCCGGTGCTACGGCTCACCCGTCCACCTCAAAGGCTCCGCCGCTCGCGACTACCAACATCACAGGAAATGAGGAGGCACGTGAAGATGTGGGTATCGCGGAGGCATGGCCGATGCTGGAGGCTTTGTCACCACCATCTCCGCAGAGGAAGTAGAGGCAAGCGGCGCACGGGAAGGCCAAAATCAACAAGATCCTGATGGCTACGCCCCTCGAGGTACGGGTGGGAGAATTACTTTACCTGCACCCTCTCTTCCCGCCGAAGGGCACAGCCACAGTGGTGGCGCAAGTTCTGAAGCAAAAATCAACCCTCCGGCCGCCCCCGCCACGAGTACGATTGCGAGACACGCGCCGCCTCCAGAACAAGCCAGCCCATCTACTATGCCCAACGGGGCCGTCGGTCCTCAAGTACCTCTGCTGCGTGAATACGCTATTCAAGCGTCGGGCTCGCGGCGATCAGGACGCGACGCAGTCGCCACTGGCACCATCAAGAGACGAGCGATGCAGCGGTCTTCATCATCTTCACCTATGCCGAGCACCACCTCTAAGGCCATGGTGCGGGCCCAGTTGCTATTGAGGTTCCCTCCGGCAGCCGATCAGATGGATGAATGGAGAGCCACCATTCATAGTCTGATTGGCTTCGCCGAGGCCGGGGGCTCTCAGCGAGCTGGCCCGCCTCGGCCTCCCCAGGCGGCGGCAATGGCTCGTGCAGCTGGCCGCATGGAAGGGGCTGCTCCCATAGTGCAGTTCCCACCTCAGCAGGTTGTGCAGAAGCAATGCATCTAAGAAGCCGACGACGTCTCGATGGTTTCCTCTGATCCTCGAGCACGGCAAGAACCATGGAGAGCCCCAGAGGACAAGTGAAAGGAAACCGCGTGCGCAGTCCTCGTGCGGCGCCGCGACGACCACCGCCAACCCAACGGATCTGATGGTCCCAACGTCGACGAGCCCATGCCCGAGGATTGCAGGTACCTACCTTTCGAGGTCGGATGCCCTGCCTTCACCCGCGAGCTACGACAAGTCTGTTGGCCATTCGCTCGCACGTTCAAGCCAGAGATACCTGAGAAGTATGATGGAAGATTGAACCTGGTAGAGTTCTTGAGCATCTACACCATCGCTGTTCAGGCTGCCGGAGTAAGAGATGAGAAGGTATTCACCAATTATTTCCCTTTGGCACTTAAGTCTAATGTGAGGTCTTGGTTTATGCACTTGCCGGAGAACTCTATCTCGTCCTAGGCTAACTTGTGCCATGAGTTCATTGGCGCCTTCACGGGAGGCCATCGAGAACCAGGGCGGCCCAGCGATCTGCAACTCCTCCAGTAGAAAGAGGGAGAAACTCTGTGGATGTACTTGCAAAGGTTCAGTAGAGTCCACAGGAATATCCCAGATATCCGCCCGGCAGCTGTGATAGCCGCCTTTCAGTCTAATGTGCGCAACCGAAGGTTATGTTTCAAGATGAATGTCAAGCTATCCAAGACTGTGAAGGAGATGTACACCTTGGTGAAAAAATGTGCTCGGGTTGAGGAAGGGAGGAAGCTACCTGGAGAGGAGGATTGCGTCGACATCGACTCAGAAGATTATGGCGAGACCACTAGCCAGAAGAAGAAGAATAAGAAGTGCAACAAGAAGCGCAAGGATAAGGCAGTGATGCCGTTGAGGGATCGGGCACACCTAGTACTGGCAAGAAGGCAAAAGCCGAAGTGTGCTGACTGCCAAGAGGCCGAGGCTGCCGAAAAAGCTGGGAAGAGCGATGGGCCGTACTGCAAGATCCATCAAGACAGGGGACACGATGTCCAAGAGTGTCATCAAGTTGAGAAGCTCGTTAAGAAGCAGAGGGCTAAGTATGAGAAGCGAGATAAGGAAAGAGGTCAAAATGGTACTGACGGTAAGGGCCGGGATGGTGAAGCAATTTGCCCCGGCAGAGCTCCTAGGAACCAAGGGAAACCCACCAGGGGCAGAGAGAAAGAGGATTGTGATGCTAGAAGCGATGAAGGGGATGAAGAAGAAACTAGTGAGCATGAATTCCAGAAGGCCATCGATGCCCCGTGCATTGACGGGGGTGCATCTTTGCACTCGTCTCACCGCCAACTTAAACAGTGGGTGCGAGAAGTCAATGTCGTGGAGCAAGTGGCAACTTCATGAAAACCACTCAAATGGTCATGCATGCCCATCATCTTTGATGAGGAGGATCATCCTGACTGCACCACTGTGGTAGGATGCCTGTCGTTGTTGGTCTCCCCAACAATCTGCAACCTCAAGGTCACAAAGATGTTGGTTGATGGCAGGGTTGGGTCGAATCTGATCTCTCCACATGTTCTCAGCAAGCTCAGATAGCGGAGGAAGAGCTTAAGTCTACTGACACGTTTCAAGGAGTTCATCCCAGCAGGAGCCATGCTAAGGGAAAGATCATGTTGCCAGTAACGTTTGGGGGTGAGTTGAACTACCGAACTCAGAAGATTGTGTTTGATGTGATCGATCTCCCCCTGCCGTACAATGGAATTCTTGGGCGCCCTGCCCTGGCCTAGTTCATGGTGGCATCCCACTATGACTACAACACCTTGAAGATGCTAGGCCCAATGGGCTTCATTTCCATTCCATCGGATAAGAAAGACGCAATGATATGCACGGATAAGACATATCAGGACGTTGTCGTGGCAGAGGCCGCTGAGGCAGTGGTGCCCGCCAAGGAGAGTAAAGGATAGAAGAAGGATTGTAGGGACTCGGGCAAAGAATCAAGGAAACGTTCCCCTACTGAGTGCCCGACACCCGTTGATGACGTGTTGTAGTGTTCCAACAGCAAGAAGGCCAAGGCTGTTGCACCCCATGTGAAGAAGGACCCGGCAGGGCTGGCTGGCATAGATGGTACCTTCACTATCAACGCCACCCTTTATGACAAATAGGAAAGCGTGCTCGTCGCCTTCCTGCAGGTGAATATCGATGTGTTTGCCTGGCAACCATCTGATGTCCCTGGTGTTCCTAGGGAGGTAATCGAGCACCACCTTATTGTTTGCCCACATGCCCGACCCGTCAAGTAGAAGGTGCAGAAGCAGGCCTTGGAGCGGCAACAGTTCATTGCCAAGGACATTAAGAAGCTTGAGGTAGCTGGTTTGGTTAGAGGAATACTGCATCCAACATGGTTGGCAAACCCAGCAGTTGTGCGCACGGATAATGGGAAGTGGAGGCTTTGCATTGACTTCATAGACCTCAACAAGGCTTGCCCAAAGGATCCATTTACTTTGCCGCGCATCGACCAGATTGTGGATTCCACTTCAGGCTATGACTTTCTTTATTTCCTAGATGCTTACTCTGGATACCATCACATCTTCATGTCCAAGGAAGATGAGGAGAAGACCTCCTTCATCACCCCTTGCGGTACGTACTAGTTTATTCGCATGCCTTTTGGATTAAAAAGTGTCGGGTCTACTTCTGCAAGGGCAGTCCAGATTTGTTTTGAACCAAAGTTGCACAGAAATATTGAGGCTTATATGGATGACATTGTGGTCAAGACCAAAGACAAATCCACCCTCATCCAGGATCTAGAAGAGATGTTTGCTAATCTACGCGAGATCAACTTGAAGCTAAACCCGGAGAAGTGTGTGTTTGGAGTTCCCTCCGGCAAGCTTCTTGGTTTCTTTGTGTACTACCATGGGATCAAGGCCATTCCAGATAAGATCAAGGCTATAGAGCAGATCCAGGCACCCAAGATAGTCAAAGATGTGAGGGGTTTGACAACATATGTTGCCACGCTTAGCAGATTCATCTCCAAGTCTGCCGAGCACGCCCTGCCGTTCTTGAAAATTTTGAAGATGGCAGGACCTAGGAAGTGGACCCCAGAGGTAGATGCTGCACTGCAAGAGTTGAAGACCTACTTGTCTTCTGTGCCCACTTTGGTAGCCCCTAAACCACAAGAGCCATTGCTGCTATATTTGGCGGCAACCAATCAAGTGGTTAGTGCAGCTCTAGTGGCATAGCGGGAAGTAGAGGAAACAGAGGATAAGGAAAGCCCGGAAGGACCGGATGAAGATCAGGACAGAGAAGAGCACGACAGCAGGAGTGACCCCAAGGACGCGGCAAGGAAGAAAGTTGTGCAGCACCTAGTGAACTTCGTTAGCTCCTTACTATAGGGGGCTATATCGAGGTACTCTAGCGTGCAAAAGTTGATCTTTGGCCTCGTCATGGCCTCAAGGAAACCGCGCCACTACTTTCCAAGCCCATGAGATTACAGTTGTAACCCGCTTCCCGTTGCAGAGGATACTCAGGAACCTTGAGGCTACCGGCAGAATAGTGGAGTGGGCTCTGGAGTTATCTAGGTTTGGCCTGAAGTTTGAGTGCAATTCAACAATCTAGAGTAGGGCATTGGCAGAGTTTATTGCAGAATGGACACCAACCCGTGACGAAGAAGTGGTGGAGACAGTTATCCCCGGCAAGGAAGCACCCCAAGAATGGATCATGTATTTTGGTGGTGCTTTCTCCTTGCAAGGTGCAGGGGCTGGCATGCTTATCGTTGCTCCAACTGGCGAGCACCTGAAGTACGTCGTCCAGATGCATTTTCCCTGGGAGGAAGTAACCAATAATACAACAGAGTATGAAGGACTCCTTGTCGGACTCAGGATCATTGTTGAGTTGGGGATTAAGAAGCTGATCATTCGAGGAGATTCAGAACTTGTGGTGAGGCAAGTCAGCAAAGATTACCAAAGTCCATTGATGGAGGCATACGTTGAGGAAGTGAGAAGATTGGAGGAGCGCTTTGACGGCTTGCAAACAGAGCACGTACCCCGTGCAGAAACAGCATAGCCGATCATCTATCAAAGTGTGCTGCACAGAAGCTTCCTGTGGAACTAGGAACTTTTGTTCTCCACCTTACTCAACCACCTTCCGTATCCCTAGCAACAATGGCCAAGAAAAGGAGAAAGCTGGACTCCGGTAAGCCTCTCCCGATAGAACCCCTCTGGGCTCCTAGCAAGGACCCTGCCGGAAACAACTCCCCATCACTTGTCGGGCTGCATCCTCCTACCGGGCCACCGGTCCTGCAGTCGAGGAATGCACCCCCGCAAGCGAGGAGGTGTCATTAGTCCTTGTTACCGAGCCCTAGGATCCAACTTGGGCAAGACACATAGTCCACTTCCACCAAACCGGAGAACTTCCCGATGAGCAAGATGAAGCTGAAAGAGTAGCCCGGAGGCCAGTATGTACCAGTTGTCAATGACACTTTGTACAGAAGGAGGCCCAATGGTGTGAAATTGTAGTGCATCTGCCGGGAAGAAGGAAAGGAACTACTGGCAGAGATACACAAAGGCATGTGTGGCTCCCACATTGGATCAAGGTCATTGGTTGGGAAAGCATTCCGGCAAGGATTCTGTTGGCCCACAACCCTCCAATATGCGGTCAAGCTAGTCGCCAAGTGTGAAGACTACCAGTTCATTCTAAGAACACCCATCTGCCTGCACAAGCTCTTTGGACAATCCCTTTGGCATAGTCATTTTCAGTCTGGGGCTCGATATCCTCGGCCCTTTCCACAGAGTTGCGGGAGCTTTGAATTCTTGTTCGTTGCAATCGACAAGTTTACAAAGTGGCCAGAAGTAGCTTCCATGAGAAAGGTGACTGCTTAGTCAGCTATCAAGTTCTTGAAAGATTTGGTGTGCTGCTTCGGGGCTCCTTCCCGGATCATCACTGACAACGCACCAAATTCACAAGCCATGCCTTCATGCAATATGTTCATGCCCTCAGATGCAAGATCTCATTTGCCTCTGTTGCACATCCCAGAAGCAATGGACAAGCTGAGAGGGAGAACGCTGAAGTGCTACATGGACTCAAGACAAGAACATTTGATAAGCTGCAGAAGTGCGGCAGGCGATGGATCGATGAGCTGCCGGTAGTTCTTTGGTCCTTCAGAACGACACCAAATCGAGCTACCGGGCAGACTCCCTTCTCCCTAGTCTATGGGCAGAAGCTGTTATCCCCACGGAACTCTTTTACAAGTCCCCTCGAGTGCATGCCTACGATGAAGCAGCACATGATCAGCACCGGCGTGATGATGCTATGCTACTCAAGGAGAACCGTCTCCGGGTGGCTACGCATGCTGCACGCTATCAGCAGGCCCTGCATCGCTATCATAGCCACAGGGTTCATGCCCGGTGTTTTGAGGAAGGCGACCTTGTCCTTAGGCGCGTTCAGTCTCCCAAGGGTGCAAACAAGTTGTCGCCCAAGTGGGAAGGCCCTTACCTGGTAGTACAAGTCACCAGACCTGGCGTTGTCCGTCTGGAGATCGGAGATGGCATTAATTTGCAAAACTCATGGAATATTGAGCATCTCCATAAGTTCTACCCGTAAGGCGCAGCTATCGGGCCCTGCCTGGCAGCCACCCTTTTGTACATGCCTTGCCTCAGTTGCATGTAACCCCTTGTACAAAGCTAGGCGCAGACCCTGAGCAATAGAAATAAATGAAGCGCTTGGGGCCCCTGACAAGTTGCATGCATGCATAAGCATATCATGAGCATTGCATCCACATATATATTAGGTTGCATCTCGCATCATTTTCGTCTGCATATCTATAGGGTCCTACCGTGGATTCTGTCCCTAAGAAGAGACGGGGAGACAAGCCAGCACTGCGACCTCCGGCAGGACAAAAAAATAAGTTCTATCTCTTCTCCATACATGTTCTGTAAGTTTAAACTTGCGCATAGGAAAGCCTCGCCACCTTTTTGAAACTTAGGTGCTCCCATCTTCTGACTCGAACATTGCTTTGCTCAAGATGGTCGCAGTGGCCTTTGATGAAGAAAGGTTGGTAGGGGGCTGGTCCCTCATTATATTTGTGCCCGGCAAGCATATCTTCCCAGCAGCCAAATAGAGGGTACCGGCAGGATAGCCTACTGGGGAAACTTGTTTATTTTTAATATAGAGGCATTCCACCTCTGCATGACCATATACATGCACGAGTCCCTGACAAAGTTTATCTTTTCCATTAATATGCTTCAAAAAAAGTACAAATCTTACATAACACAAACATGGATTCAAGAGATTACATTATTTGAACTAAAATTTGGCAAGTGCCTAAAGGTTTAAGATTGAAAAAAGATAAGTGCCCCATAATGCCCTTTCTTGTCCCTCTCCCATCAGGCACGACAGGTGAAGGAAAAGAGGGCAAAGGGAGCGCCTGGGCAGGGGCTCAGTCCAACTCTATCAGTGTCCAAGAGAGGTAGCTCAACGGGGAAGGGAGAACACCGATGAAAGCGATGATGAAGAGCATGGCGGAGATGACCTCCCAACCACCGCCACCAGGGCCAGCAGGATGTGGCAGGGCTAATGGAGCTGCAGCCTGAGAGGAAGCCTGCTGGGGTCCAGCTGGAAGAAGCCAGGAAACACCATCACCACCTCTGCATCCATCTTCCCGGCAATCACCTTGCCGTGGAGAAAACGCAAGTGCGGATGATGGCGCTGCCCCATGATGAAGATGGTGCGGGCGGTGGTTAGCCGAAGTCAGAGTTGTCGTCGCCAACATCGTCATTCCCATCACAGTCGTCCTCGTCGCTGTCGCTCGAGGAGGAGATTTCATCATCAGTCAAGCTCTCCGTGCCACACCCTAAGCGAGCACCCGATCTCCCAAACACCTTGACGGAGAGGAAGTCGTCCTCCATTAACATAAAATGGAGGACACGCCCTTCCGACGAGCTGTGGGCGTGGGTAAAGGTCTTCCAGCCTTGGTGAAAGTACATAATGTGAGGGGAGGGGAAGTCTACGTCAACACGAATGCTGTCGTTCCCACAGCCCCTCATGTGCAGCTCCAATGCACGCGGTTGCTCGAGTTCCATCACCCTTGCAAAGGGAGTGGAAAGACGGAGGCGGCCGTGCGGGTTCTTGTACAGCCTGATGATGAACTCCAAAGGCTGGTCTCCGAGATGGCCTTCCAACGGAGGAGGGGCGTCTGGCGGGGGCGCGATCTGGGCGCCACCTCATCCTCCTCCTCCCAGGGTGCCCTGATGACATCGACCTCGTCCCCTCCCTCCTCCTCTCATAGAGGGTTCCACCCCCACACTCTCAGAAGGACAAGGAAGACGCTGACGAGCAGAGGCTCTCGTCGTCATCGCTAGTTGACATCGTGCCCTCGCCCTCTCGTCATGGCAAACAAAGAAGAATTTGAGGAAAGGAAGATGCAAGGTGTGTGAATTAAACCATCGCTCATATCTCCTTTTATAGAGGAGCGAGGCCATGGAGTTGGCCTTTCTTCCAGAAGGCAACCGCCCCGCTCCTCGAATACGGCTTCCCTGCGCCTGCAACGGCCTAGGGAATTGGAGCCGACCTTCTCTGCGAATCAGTGGCGCCCAGTCTTCTGCCATGGCACCCATTTCCTGCATCCACCACTTACCCAATGCAATGCATGCGGGACACATGGCGGACACCCCGAAGGGCAAAGGGAAAGTGGAATGGCCATTTCCGCCCCGTCATCGTGGGGCGTGGGCAGTCCACAAGCCATGATCTGGTTTTCTTTGTGACATTCAGCACGACGTGTAGAAGAACCGGAAACCGGCCGAGACTCAAGATAATGAAGAAGCAAAGATGATCTCAAGAGGCGAAGCTGCCTCAGCACTCCTGCTTGTGCACTTATTAGGGCCTACCCTGACGACGCCTAGCGGCGCGATCATGCCAGGCTCGGGGGCTTCTGTCGGTACAATAGACCCTGGGTCCGTTGCCCGGACTATGCACAGGCACGAGGGCAAGTTCACAACACCATGATCAACTCGAGCAAGAAGGATCGATCCCTTTGAGGGACCCAAGCACATATCAAGATGACGAAGACTAGCCGGAGGGGCAAGATACTGCTAAGGGAGAATCCTCCCCTGCCAGGCAGGCGAACCTGGCGAAGGCAAGGTTATCGCCAGAACTAAGCCTTCCCCGGATCGTTCCAGCAGGCCTGCCAGGACCAACAGATACAAGCTGCTCCACTGCACCACATCACCATGACGTAGATCGTCGATTAGTGCGGTGTCAAGCTCTAAGGTGACTAAGTGGCTGCTATATGCCACATGGCAACCACTTTCTACAGAAAATACCTACAAGCGACACCCGTCCTGCGACGTGTCAAGCAAGAAGGCGACAAGCTGGCGAATCAACCTGGAAAGGCCTGCTAGGCAAGCTGTGATGTGACATTAAGTGGCGCATTTAATGCGCTTTGTCTGCCTGCAGAGTTAGGTATGATAGCACTGTTCGCTATCTAATTAGTGTGTAATGTCTGATTTGCCATTGTGGTGACCCCTTGATCTATAAAAGGAGGCCCATGGCAACCATAAAAAGGGGTTGGACCGTTGTACACTCATACACGCGTAGCCATTCTTGTCCCAAAGCAACCCTGCCGGGCAAGAGCATTCTGTTTTCCACCATCAGTCAACCAAAGCAGGAGTAGGGTTTTACGCCTCGCGGTGGCCCGAACATGGGTAAAAACTGCCCATGCGGTCTCTGCCATGCTGCCTCACGTTCCTTCGCTCTTTGTACAATGTGACATCCCCCCGCTAAACCAGAAAGGGGCTCGCAGCCCCATAGGTGGCCATGGTTCCCCCATGACAACGATGAACAATTTTCCATGGTATTGGCAGCTTCTTTGTATCTCTATTATTGGATGACTGTCTATTTGTATCTTTAAGATTTGGAAGTTCATGTGTTGGTGCACCTAATACCGGGACTGTTAAAGGAGGAAGATGGGAGGGTCTTCCTGAAGAAAAACATAAAGAAGGCAGAATCGTGAATCTTTGCATAATGAACATGCCTCATTCTCTGAAACAATTCTTTTATTTATGTTGCGCCTGTCACCTATATTGCTGCATTACACAATTTTTATCACTGCCGATGTGTTGGTGTGCACTCCGTGCATCATTTCCGGTAGTTGCTCATGTACATAGAATACCTTTTCCCTATACGGGCGCTTTATTACCTAAAAGGTTTAAGTATTACACCCGACCTCTGCATAACTAAGATGCACACACTCAAACCTAATCCACTCTCAAAAAGTAGAAGACAAAATACAAGTATTCAGACTGTATGACGTCTACTCAATGGGAGGGCCAATCCTAAGATCATGCCACCATCCATGTTGGGTGAAAGTATCCCTCCCCGTGTTCTCCAAGCGTGTAAACACCTCCATAAATAGGTCCTAATTCTCCACACATTGTAGAGATGACCATAAACGAAGCATACCGGTCCATTGAATACCCCAACTATTTACACTAGTTCAGAAGCTTTTTTGTCCACTACGTTTGTAATTTATAGAAGTTTGACCTGAGGTTATATTTTTAACATATGAAATTTGAATAATCCAAAACAGTTTTTCTCATAACAAACTTAGTTTTTTTCTTTGTCTTTGTCATTTTTCTGCATTGGAGATGGGTGGAGGCTCCACAAAACCATAAGATAGGAGTACACACGATGGTCACCTTTACTTCCAAGGCTGGCTAGAAGAGGCTGCGCCAAAAAGTTATCTTGATATGCCATGGAGGTTTTATTTTTTCCAAAAAGGATGATTACTTAGCCTGTGCATCAAGCAATGCACACAAGCATTTATTAGATAGTATCAAGTCTCAAAGTATGAATAATATATCACAATGGATGTGCCGCTTGCTTTTTAGTTTTCACTTCAATGACCTGCACAACTACATCAGTATCCATACATATGACCTTCTCTAGTTGGTGTTGGTATGTGGGACTATTTAGAATAATATAAGTCTTTTTTTTGGTTCAAGAATATGTTCTTTCAACAAGTCACTTTATTTTTTCAGTCTATGTCAATCATGTGTGTTTTTCTTGTAATTTACGACCATGATAAGAAATTAGCATTCTAGGCCACCCTTCTATGCGTGAACAAGCTTAAGTGTCAATATTGATTCCTTTCCAAGGGTGGCAATAAAAAAGGGGGGGTTGGAGTCGTCTCCTGGGGTTTTCTGTAAAACTCAATGTTGATGCATCATTTGATCATGATCAACTTAGGGGTATAGTTGGGGCAGTCCTCAGGGATGATAAAGGAAAGTTCATTGCAAGGGTGAATGGGAAGATAGACTGATGCGCGGATGTATGAGAGATGAAGGTTTGGCAATCAGATTTGGGTTTTCTCTTGCGCGAAGGGTAGGGTGTAATCATCTTCTCATTAACTCAGACAACCTAAAGGTCATCAACACCATGAAGAGCAGAGGATATTCTACAGGCGCGGCGGTGGCTATTTTCGACAACTATTAGCATTTTGTGTGTGATTTTCCTATGCCTAGGTTCAAACATTGTAATGCAGAAGCTAATAAGGTAGCACATGAACTGGTTAGGTTAGCTAGATTTTCTTTGACTTTTGATTGGCTTGAGGAACCTCCGAATTAAATTGTAACCCTCTCATCCCACTGGCTCCAACTGAAAAGAGTTTGGGCACCCCTTTCTCTGATGTCTGCTCCAATGCACCGACTGGCCCTAGCTCCTGTTCCATATCTGGTATTGTGGATGTTCCCCATCTCCTACCCCGGCCACTGTGGTGCCCATGAGCAAGAAGAAGAAATGTTCGGTTAAGAAGTTTTCGGCCAAGAGTAGGGCCTCATCTGGCTCCAAGCAGTTGATGGCTAGTCTCTGCAGTTGGCTTGATGAATACTTGGGCACGACAATGGGGTCTGCTTATGCTGGTGCGGTATATTTGCTGGCGGTGTGTTTGATTCCTCTCTAGCCTCTTATCTCCATTGCATGCAAGGGCTGCAAGGTCAAGGATAGTAGGGAGCCGGTGGCTGCACATGCGGCTACGCTAGCGGCTGCCAAGGATCTTCCTCACCCAGGTACTGCATGCCCCTCCTTGCACTCTCCTGTTCGCTTCGTTCTTCCACCTTTACCTGATAGTCATTTGGTTAGTGTGTTAGTGGATGTTGGGGTTTCTTTTGGTCCTCATGTTGGGTCTCCCTGCACCCTCCTGTCTTTGGTGCGTGCTAATGAAGTTGTCCAAGATGCTATTTCCAAAGCAAAGGAGATGGCGGCTGGGAAGCGGCCATCTCTCTCCTTGTAGGGTGTAGGCCCGTTGGAGGATGGTAAGGGCCATCCTTCTCCGGCTCCTGCCAAACGGGTGCATGTCAAGCGTCCAAAATCTTGTGATGCCCCGTGCAGGCCAAGTATTCGCATTAAGATTCTTTCTTTAAAATGAGGTCTCTATTCTTCAATATTAGGGGTTTCGGTGCTAGGGGGCACCGAGATTAGATTCGTAATTTGGTCAGGGTGATAAGGTGGATTTGGTATGCCTAATCGAAATTTTAAAAGCTTCGTTTTCTAACAATGAATTATCTTCCATCGCTAGGGCTGACTGGTTTTATTGGAAATTGTTTCCTACTTCCGGGCATTCGGGTGGTATCCTTATTGGGGCAAAACATGATGTTTTTGATTTTGTGGCTTTTGATCATGGATTTATTTCGGCTACCATGGTGCTGATGCATAAGAAGTTTAACATGCTTTGGGAGGTGCTTGTGGTTTACGGTCTAGCTAATCACATGATTTCTTCTGTATTTCCTAATGAGCTTTCCACTAAGATATGAGTCCTATTCCCTTCCGCTCTTCATTGGAGGCGACTTTAATCTCGTGAGGTCACCTGCTGATAAGAGCAACAATAATTTCTTATGGCCTCATACTGATTCATTTAATGAGTTTATCCATGATTGTGCTCTTCATGAGACCCCGCGGGTGGGCGCTAGCTTGACTTGGTCTAATCATCAGCGCTTACCTGTCAGATCGGTCCTATATCGTGTGTTTGTGTGTCGTGGTTGGGATTCCCTTTTTCCTCGTGCTTCCTTGGTTCCCAAATCGTATGTTGGCTCGGATTATTTCCTTCTTTTGTTAGATGTTGGGATTTTTTCCCGCCTTTTCTTCTCGTTTCCAGTTCATGCGTCCAGGCTGATTTTTAAGGGTTTACACCTTATGATTTCTGACAAGATTACTTATCTGTTAACCGCAAGAAAGAGCTCCTCTGTCCCTAGAAACGATTGGCATTTCTTTTCATATAGCCTTAGGAAATTTTTGATGGGTTGGGGCCATAATAGAGCTGCTGAGGCCCGAAGGCAGAAATCTGATTTATTGGATCAGATTTTGGTTGTGGATTTGGTGGCTGATGGACCTGGTCTCTCATGGGATGAGTGGGAGCTGAGATATAGATTGGAAGACTTGGTGATGCAGTTACACTGCCAAGCGAAGGTCTATTGGTGTCAGAGGGGAACTTCGAATTAGACGCTAAAGAGGGACTCTCTGATGGCCTATTTTTTTGCTAATGCTAATGGCAGGAGACGTCGATGCTCTATTGATAATTTGGTTGTGGATGGTGTTATGATTGCCGACCAACATCCTATGTTAGCGTCTACAATTTTTTGCATCTGTGCTCGCTGCTAAACCTGCGTCCAGGTTTGTCATCTCCTTTTCTTTTTGGTCGCAGTGGTGGAGGGTGTCTAGTGAGGAAAATGAGGCCCTTATGTTGCCTCTCTCTCTCCGAGGAGATTGAATGCGTCAGTAAGTCTACTAATGTTAATTAGGCCTCGGGCCCTCATGGCTTCTCTATCCCTTTCTTTAGAAAATTTTGGCCCGTCTTACGTCAATTGGTGTGTGTGGTTATACAGGGGTTTCGTTTGGGGACAATGGACATCTAGCGGTTCAACTACGCGGTCATCTTCCTCATTCCTAAAGTTAAAGGGGCTGATCTGATCTCTCAATTCCGTGATATTGCTCTGATGAATAATTTTGCTAAGTTCCACGCTAAAGAGTTTGCTACTGATCTCTTCCCTGTGGACCACCGGGTGCTTAGTCCATACCAATCGGCTTTTGTGAAGTGCGGGTTTATTTTAGATAGGATTCTTAGTCTTGATGAGATTGTCCATGACCTTAGGGTGAGGAATTCTAAGACGGTCATTCTAAAGCTTGAATATAAGAAGGCATATGACTCGGTTAGTTGAGATTTCTTACGCCAGGTTCTACTAGAAAAAGTTTTTGATAGTGCCTATGTGGATTAGAATGCAGCTTGTTTCTGTGAGCTACACTATTATGTGTGTCAATGGACAGACCCGCAATTTTTTTGCAGTGGTAGGGGCATATGACAAGGGGATCCCATCTCCCCCCTATTGTTCAATTTTACCGCTGAAGCTCTTTCCTGCATACTCTCCTAGGTTGTTGGAGCTGGTCACATATCTCTGGTACTTTCTCACCTCATTCCGGAAGGGGTCTCTCATCTCCAGTGTGCAGATGATATGCTCATTATGGTGGAGTTGAACGACTCTTGCATTGCACATTTCAATTTTCTACTTATCTGCTTTGAGGCCCTCTTGGGGCTTAAGATCAACTTCTCTAAGAGCGAGGTTATCACCATGCGTTTTTTTGAGGAGAAAGCTATTAGGGTTTCCCAACTGCTGAATTGCTCCTTGGGGTACTTCCCCTTTAGATATCTGGGCATGGCCATTTTGCCGCCAGGTTGTGTGCCAAGGAGTTTGCTCCTTTGGTGACCAAGGATGGGAACCTCTCATGCCTTGGCGGGGCAGGTACAACACCAACGGGGGCAAGGTTTGCCCCATTAACGCGTGTCTTTCCTCTCTCCCTATGTTCACCATGGGCTTTTACAATCTATCTGATGGGAGCAATGGTCATAATCTTCCATGAGGTGTGCTTTCTACAGGGGCAGGGTTTCGACAAGCATAGGGGTGCTTTCTACTAGAACGCTGCGGACAATAAGCGCAAATATAGATTGGTGAAATGGAAGCTAATGTGTAGACAAAAATATCTTGGGGGGTTGGGCATCTTGAATACATTGGTGATGAACAAATGTCTTATTATTAAGTGGTGGTGGAAGATTATGACCATTGGGGACAACTGCTTTTGGCTCTCTCTTCTAAACGCCAAGTCTTTTCCTCATGGCAGACTGATGTTGCCTCAGCCTCGGGCTACATCAAATTCTAGAATGATTTGGTGAAATTCAAGGACGTTTTTAAAGGACACGTCAAGTTTGTGGTGGGTAATGGCCGGTGCACTCAGTTTTGGCAAGGTTGGTGTTATGGTGAGTCTTCCTTAGTTGTTTCTTTTCCTTTCCTTTTCTCTAGCTGCTCGGACCGGGAGATCTTCATATCAGAGCTCTTGGCGAATAACTGGGACCTGGCTTTCTAATGTTCTCACTCTCTCTCTCTCTCTCTCTCTCTCTCTCTCTCCTACAGAATTGGATGACTAGCAGTGTCTCATTGCCTTCATCACGGTGATCTCAGAGGTACAGGAGTCTGTTACCTAGCCCCACTCCCCTTCGGCAAATTTATTGTCAAGTCCTTGTATTGCAGGATGATTTTGGGCACTTCTACCTCTTAAGTATAAGCCCATCTAGCAGGCTAGGATTCTCCCTAATATAATAATCTTCATGTGGCAAGCCATTAGGGACCTCTCCCTACAATGGATCAGACCCGTAAACGTCGTAATGGGCCTTGCACGGACCGATGTGTGCTTTGTTCTACTCTAGAAGATTCAAATCATATCTTCTTTGGTTATATCATGGCGAAGGTGGCCTGGTGTTGCATCCGATCTTGGTTGGGGGTGTCCTGGGATCCCTCTTCATTTGCTGAGTTGCGCCTGCTTTCTGCTGGCCTTGTGGGCATTAACGAACACTTGTTCTAGTTGGGGTTTGCTGGTCTGCGCTGGTCCCTATGGACGACCAGGAACAAGTTTACCATTGATGATATGTTTCCTAACAAACTCGCTGATTGCATGTTTAAAATGTGTTTGTCTATGCATAAGTGGAGGTTTTTTTCGATAAAGGGCGCTTTTATTATCTCAAAATGTAGCATCAAAGTGATACAAAGCATTAAGAGTATCACCCGGCCTCTGCATAACTAGGATGCACACAGCCAAACACCAGTACTCTGATAAACAGAAAGATAAAAGACCGACAATTCGGCAACAGTAGAGTCCATAGACCGACACTATGCCTATGTCAAAAGAAATGGTGGACCGAGCCGGAGATTATGCTGCCATCCATGTTGGGTAAAACCCTCCGTAGCCACCTGCTCCAACGGCGTACACACCGCCTTGAATAGCGGTTGGTACTTCGCTCGTTGATGCATAAGTGGAGGTTATTGACTGAAATCGTGGATCATGATGCCCTGGATGTGCTGATTGCAAAAGTTCATTTCGGCTGTCTCCCTTTCTCTGCAAAATTCTGACGACCAAGCTTAGTCTTAGTAGATCATCTTCTTTTGGTAGTAGGTTGTTGGCATGCGTGTCAGTTTCTTCTCGTCTAGTCTGGCCTGCATGCCGTGAAGTATGCTGGCATGTATGCCTCGTGTGCTTTTCCTGACACTCTATTTGGCTGGTGCTTGGTTATGTATTGCTTTGTCATACTCTCTATGGTGGCTTTATTTATAAAGTTGGGCGTATGCCTTTTCTCTAAAAAAATGTGTTCATTATTTCTATTGAATAAAATTTGGGATTTTATTTTAAAAAAGCTAAAGTGTCGATCATTTGTTTTTGTGGAAGTGTAAATTTGTTTTTAAATACTTCCTTTGTATATAAATTAAGATGTTTTTTCAGCTTAAATTGAAGTTAGATATAGAGAGAATCTAAGAAATGACCCTTAATTCTGTCTATGTTCTAAGACATTTTCAGCGTGTTGTGCAATTATGTTTTTTTTCTTTGATGGCATGTAGTGTGGTTATTGTGCAAGGTTGAGACAAACAACAGGGACAAAGAATAAATGGCAGTGTTTTACATTAGTGCCTTGCCTCGCGGGCCATATATGAAATTCATATCAGAGAAGACGTACTCCATAGGAAAACTAGAGACAACACCTAGGAAAACAGTCATTGGTCAGGTCTAGAAGAAACGGTAAAAAAACTATGACCCGGCACTCTGATCTTGAGAATGAGAGGGAATCAAATCTCAGCAACGGAAGAAGCAATTGAAGTTATGTATGCTTACCAGTGATGGCCAAGTTGATGACTGTAACGACGGTGGTCAGCACCAATAGGTTCTCTTGGCGCGTGAACGGTGATGTCGGGAGGCCGCATGTCCGAACCAGGCTGACGAACCACTTGAGTAAGGCGAAGCTGAGGACGCTCACAGCCATGTTCATACCAGGTACCACGCCGGTCGACATGTGGATTTTCAGGATCACGAACCCGAAGACGATTGAGAGAACCACCGAGACGATCACTGCCCGCGGTGTCACCTGCTCCCATAACCCAGGCAGCGGCTGCTTCTCAAATGCCCGCTCCACGGATGCCGCCAACAATGGGTCGCCGATCGTCGCATCCATTGCGAGTCACCAACTACGTACGGCGCCAATTCCAGGTCTCCAACGAGTGAGCGAGTTTGATGGGATTTCTAAAGTTTCCTGGTGGAAGAAGGGGTCGTGTTTTTGGGTAGCTAGTTCTGTAGGAGCCATGCATGCGGTTGCAAATGGTGAGAGGTGCGGAGGGAGTGTAGCGTGGGTTGAGCAAAAATAGCATGCATGAACACTTATTTTTTAGTGGAACAGGGACTTCTATTTCAATCAAAACGTTCAACCGCATTACACAAATCTCACGTTAACTACCCAGCCAATGTTAGCACTGCACTGCCTTACAGAGAGCGTGGCCAATTGCCTAACAAGAGGGCGTGCGTGCCATCGACTAGATACGACCCAAGTGAGTGGTGTGTGTGTTAACTAGCGACCGTTCTCTGTGTAAGGTAGCGATCTGGTACACGGCTGGGTCGTCAGCTTGTAATCTTCTCCTTCTTTCTTTCCTCCTCTGCTAGATGAACAGATCGAGCGAGTTGAATTCGAGATGTCACCATACCTGCATTCGTGATCCCTAGCTCATACTTAACAATTTGTACTCAGAGCCGGAGAATTTTTCCCCGCCCACACTGGATGATCCTCATGATATACGCTTGGCAGCCACGGCGGCACGCGATGACCCGACAAGTACAGGGGATCAGTTATAGTCTTTCTCAATAAGTAAGAGTGTCGAATCCAATGAGAAGCTAAAGGTAGAACAAATATTCCCTCAAGTTCTATCGACCACCGATACAACTCTATGCACACTGTACGTTTGTTTTATCTAAAACAAGTATGAAACTAGAAGAATTTTATAGGTGTTGTAGGATAGGTTTGCAAGATAATAAAGAGAACTTAAATAAAATCTAGGGCTGTTTAGATAAAGAAACAATTAAGTTAGTATAACGAGTGTGGAAAAATGGTAGTGGGAGTTGCGGAATTGTCCCTAAGCAATTGACTACGTTACTAGACCGATAGCAAGTTTTATGTGGGAGAGGCCACTGCTAGCATGTCATCCCTTACTTGAAATTCTATGCACTTATGATTGGAACTATTAGCAAGCATCCGCAACTACTAGCGTTCATTAAGGTAAAACCCAGCCATAGCATTAAGATATATTGGTCCCCTTCAATCCCGTATGCATCAACTTCTATGCTAGGCTGAAGCTGCTATCACCCTGGCCTTCCAATACATAGTCCTATCAACATACAACTAACCCTATGGTGTGATCCACGCGCGCGCTCATATGATGGGCACCGGAAAACAGCAACATAACCACAAGCAAATTAAACCAGTCATAGCAATTCACCAATCACCGATAGGACAACAAAAATCTACTCAGACATCATAGGATGGCAACACGTCATTGGATAATAATATGAAGCATAGAGCACCATGTTCAAGTAGAGGGTACATCGGGTTGCAGGAGAGTGGACCGCTGAATACAGATGGGGGAACGTGATGAAAATGTTGGGGAATCTGACGGAGGTGTTGGTGTAGATCGCCGTCACACGATGATTTCCCCGACGGTGTTCCGACGCCACCAGGAAAGAGGGGGAGAGATCCCCCTCCTTCTTACTCTTCCTTAACCTCCCCCTAGATGGGAGGAGGGTTTCCCTTCTGGTCCATGGCCTCCATGGCGGCAGAGGGGCGAGAGCCCCTCCGAGATTGGATCTCTCTCTGTTTTCTTCCGTTTCTGCGTTCCCAGATTCTGGCCTTTCACCGTTTCTTAAATTCTCAGAGATCCGTAACTCAGATTGGGCTGAAATTTTGAAATGATTTTTACCTGCATATTAGTTTTCTTGCGGCCGAAGAAGGGCGCCAACCGCCTTACGAGGTGGGCACAATGGTCCAGGGCGCGCCCTACCCCCTGGGGTGCGCTTCTATGGCTTGTGGCCCCTAGGCATCATCTCATGTTGATTCTTTTTCTCAAAAATCACATATGTTCCAAAAAAATCTCCATAAGTTTTTATCGCGTTTGGACTTCGTTTGATATGGATTTTATGCGAAACAAAGAACATGCAAAAAACAGGAACTGGCACTAGGCACTGGATCAATATGTTAGTCCTAAAAATAGTATAAAAAGTTTCCAAAAGTACATGAAAGTTGTAGAATATTGGAAAGAAGCAATAAAAAATCATAGATACGACGGAGACGTATCAGTGCGCCGACGACAGGAACTCATGGAGAATCTCAATCTAGAGGGTCTTGAAATCTACGAGATGCTCCGACAAGCAGGCGAGGCGGCTCATCTCCGGCACCAGCAGGAGCTCGATGTGCTCATCATGATGTCGGTGGGGAGCGTGGTCGATGCGGCGTCTTGCATTCGGTCAGGTCTGCCGTCGACAAGGCGGTCAGTGCGGCGATTGGTATGGTCATCAATGATCTACAAGTGTGCACCAATGGTAGCGAGGCAGATCTCCTCAAGCGGATCTAAGAGCTTTGAGTGTACAAGTCATTCCTCCCCAATACTGATGATGTGGAGCACGACACTAGAGCTTGAGGCTGAAGGCCTTCGTGCGTCCATGGCGAACAAGGGAATAGGGTGCAGCAACTCCGGCCTTACATCCCTCCGCCCGCCCGAGGTAATACTGGTGTGCGCTGGCCAAATTCTTTATTCTCTAGTCTACTACAATGAGAGAAAGCGCAGTGCCTCATATTCTTTAGTTAGTGTAACACCCCGGTGTAATGATGCTATAGTAATCCATGAGATCAAGCTAATCATTTTGCTATAACAGTGCTTAGTCACTTTGATCAATATTCCATTTCAAATTCCAGTTGAATTCAATTTCAAATGCTGAGTGAAATTCAAAATTGCTCAAACATGAAAACTAAAATGTTCATCTTGTGCCAAATAATGCATAATTATTATTGGTGGTGAACCAACATTTTTAGAAAGTGTTTAACTGGCCTAAACTATTTGAAATAGAAGTTTAAAAAGATAAAAATAAAACTAAAAGAAAAAGAGGAGGTGAGAGAGAGAGAAAAGGCCCCTGACCCCCCGGGCCTAACCCCCGGGCTAAGCCCAAAATGCCATGTGGCCCACTTCCCCTCCGCTGTCGTCTCCCACCTCCCACTATTTGACCGACCGGGCGCCTCGGCCCACCCGACCACCTCGCCGGCCTCGACGGGAGAGGATAAGGGCGATGCCTCGGGCGCCTCTCCCAGTCGCCTCACCACTTGCCCAGCTCCGCCTCTCCCTCTCCCCACCAGTTTCCTCCTCTCCTCTCTCCCTACAGATCAATCACCACCGAGCTCTGTCGCCGCCGAGCATCGTGCTCCACCGCGGCCACCGACGCCCATTCCTCCCTACGAGGTGTCTAGGAGGTCCACGGGGGACTGCTTCTTCCTCCTCGTTATCGGGTCGAGCCCGAGGAGCGCCACCATCGTCGCTCGCGTCTTCTTCCCCAACTGCGGCCACCGCTACACCGCCAATCGAACCGCCCTGAGTCTGCAGCTACTAAACACCCCATGGGCCATCGTGTGAGCCACTCGGTGAGCCTCTCTTCCTCCTTCATCTCTTTTGTCGTCCTCGCACGCGCACTAGCTGCTTCTCCCATGGCGCCCGAACGCGTCGCGGCCCGCGCACGTCGCCGCGTGACTCCGACGACCATTTGGTCGCAGGCTGGAGTCCAACATGCTCGATGCGTTTCGTAGCACCTCTCGCGCCCGTTAGTTCACGCTTTAGCGCACTGCTGCTCCGTTGCGTCGAACGCCCGAACCCTACCACCGCCTCCACTCGTCGCCGGCGCAGTTCCAGCCAGCCGCGAGCCCAACCGACCTCACCAAACGGCGCGGCGGGCTCTCCCCGTTCGAACACGCCCGCCCGAGCCCATTTTGGCCGCCGGACGGCGAATCCCGACGCACGGCCGCGCCCTTTGCCGCGGATTTGGTCGCCGGAGCTAGCTCCAGCACCACCGCTAACCTGGTCGGCCGGGGCCACCTCCTTGGTCGCTGACCCGTGGGCCCCTGGGGCCCGGCTGTCCTGTTGGCTTCGGTCAACTGCTGACTGGGCAGGCCCCAGCCACTAACGTGCGGGCCCCACCGCTTATTTTCTCTAACTAAAATGTTTTAATAAATAAAACTAATTAGTTTAGCTAATTAGTCTATGACAGGTGGGGTCCAGTAGCTAACTAACCTAGATTAGTTAGTTTAATACACTGTTAGACTAACAGAGGCTGACATGAGGGTCCCACAGGACCCACGGGCCTGGTTTGACCTGGTCAGCCGCCCTACTGACTTCTGATGTCACTATGACATCATGCTGACGCAATAAACCCTTCTGTTAATTTATTTAATTCTAGAAAATGTTTAAAATTTTGAAAATTCATAGAAAATAAACCGTAATTCGGATGAAAATGTTTTCTACATGAAAGTTGCTCGAAAAAATCCAACGAATCCGAATACGTGGCCCGTTCATCTGTCAGATGGCTCTAACTATCAACATGGAACATTCCCTCTCCGGTCATCTGTCTGACTTAGGTCCGGAACCGGGAAAACATTCCCGGTTGAATTCCCCCTTCACCTATATCGTGTAACCATACGTTAGGTCACACCCGACACATCATATTGCCACGTTATGCTTTGTGATGCTATGTTTGCTTTACATTTACTCTTTCTTCCCCCTCTTCTCTCCGGTACACCCCGAGACCGATGCTGCCCCTATGATCGACTATGTCGATGAAGACCCCTCCTTGCCAGAGCAACCAGGCAAGCCCCCCCCCTTTGATCATCCCGATATCGCCCATTCCATTCTCTCATGCTTGCATTAGATTTTGCTACTGTTATTGTTTGCTCCTATTCTGTTGCATAGCCTGCTTTTGTAACCTGCTTATTGTTAGCTTACCTACTTATCCTAACCTGCTTAGTATTGGTTGGTTAGTGATCCATCAGTGACCCTCACCTTGGCCTTGTTGCCCCTGCTTCATCATCAAAGACCCGATCAACAAGATCGAAGACCAGGCCCCAACACCGCACATCACTTTCCCCGTATTTGCTCGACACTGCTGGGTTACTATCAACTGCCAAGGGTGAGACCTCTACAACACTTCTGATGTTAACCCTGTAGTGTAGCTATTTGGTCGTGGTCATCAAGGGTGATTCCGCCTTAACCACTTCCGATACGACTCTGTCGTGCAACCCCTCAAGAGTGAACCTCGGGGGTGATTCCTCTTATGTTCACCTTGATGATTACATCGAGTGGAATTCACCGAGGGTGATTCCTCGGGTTTTCCCCTTGATGTTTAGACACACAGTTACTATGATTACTATTACTTTACACTGAACCATGTTACTAAAGATGGGTCGACCCTGAGGGGTACCCGTGCGAGCATAATTGCGAGTGATGTGGAGTCGGGTTGACCTGGAAGGTGCCCGCGAGATAATTACGAGGCCTGGCCGGGCATTCTTAGCCCTTGCTGCAAGTCCTCGAGACGGGGCAACGGGGTCACATCTTTCGTGAGTCTCTGCTTGTTACCACTCGTTCCTAATCCACTACGATTTGGATATTTGATCCGAGGGACCACTGGCCTGATAGCACTAACCATCACGTGGGCATAGTATGGGTGTTTTGTGTCGTATGCATCAGCCGAAGCTTATTGGATGTCAGCGACTAAACGGCGTGCACCAGGTTGGAATGCGCAAGCACCTGCCTTTTTGAAGGAGGTAGCTAGGTCTGCTCACCGGCTGCCCATGCAACATGCAGGAGTTCCCGGGAAGATGGCCCATGACCCTTGGGGACATAGGTTTAGTCCGGCATGCTGACCTCTCTATTAAGCCTATGTCGGGTTGCGGCGTATTGTTTGGCCGAGGCCGAGCATGACCCAGGAAAGTGTGTCCGGTCGGAGTTAATCGAGTGTGGTGGGTAAGTTGGTGCACCCCTGCAAGGAAGAAAACATCTATCGATAGCCTGTCATGCGGTAACAGACAATTGGAGTTGTATCCCGATCGATACAACTAGAACTGGATACTTGTGATGAGAATTGGATTGTGATGAGAAATGGATAGTACGGCTCTGGGACTTCTTTCTCGCAGGGAGTCGAGAAAGGATCTCTGGCCGAGGTTGATACTACTACTACTACTTTACTTTATGCTACTCTACTCCCTCCTGTTTGCTGCAAGATGGTGGTTTCCAGAAGATGCTAGTCTTCGATAGGACTAGGCCTTCTCTCTATTCTGGCGTTTCTGCATCCCAGTCCACATATACATCCTTCCTTAGATAATGTTGCATATGTAGTGTAGATCCTTGCTTGCGAGTACTTTGGATGAGTACTCACGGTTGCTTTGCTCCCCCTTTCCCCCCTTTCTTCCTCTTTCCAGTTGATGCAACCAGATGTCGGAGCCCAGGATCCAGACGCCACCTTTGACGATGACCGCTACTACCACGAGGGTGCCTACTACTACGTGAAGACCGTCGACGACCAGGAGTAGTTAGGAGGCTCCCAGGCAGGAGGCCTTGCCTTTTCGACCGTAGATGCTTTTGTGCTTGCCTTCATAAGGCAAACTTGTCTAACCTATGTATGTACTCAGATATTGTTGCTTTCACTGACTCTTGTGTATTCGAGCTTATGTATCCGAGCCCTCGAGGCCCCTGGCTTGTAATATAAAGCTTGTATTTTTTAATTTGTGTCTAGAGTTGTGTTGTGATATCTTCTCGTGAGTCCATGATCTTGATCGTACACATTTGCGTGTATGATTAGTGTAGATTGAATCGAGGGCGTCATAAGTTGGTATCAGAGCCGACTACCTGTAGTTAGCCCCCTTTCAACTCCTTGGCCGAAGTCGAGTCTAGTCGCTACAAAAAAACTTTTACTAACATGGTTGTGTGTCTTACGGGCCCACGTCGCCATTGGGTGGTATTAGGATGTTTTACTCCTCGTCTATACTCTGGGACTCTGAACTCTCTTCTACTCGGGTTAAACGAATTTACTAACTCTAACATTAGGATACCGTGACCACATTCACCCCAAAGTTGGATAAGCCATAGTTACTCCTTAGAATAGCATCTTGAATAGTGCACACACTGCCGTGTTGACTACTAAGTAGTATCCATCGCACCTCTTTCATTATGCCTGTTTCATCATGAATGATCCTTTGTCTTTGCAAATGCTCAATACTGAACTACCCCTGTTACATGTTAGAAGGATGGTTAGACCTACTGGTCATGGCCGTGGTGGCAACGATCCACCACCGCCAGAATTACTTGCTGGAATGATGCAACAGTTTGAGCTGAACTGCCAGTTCATGGAAGGAATGATGGCTCAGTTTCCTCGTCCGAATATGGACCATCATCTAGCCCTAGTTAATCATCATGCGCCTCAACCCGACAATCTACCGCAGCTCAACTCAGCCCCTTGATGCTGATGACTGGCTTCGCGACATCACTTATGAAATTGAGTCTGCTAGTGTTGCCCCTGCCAGCTATGTCACCTTCGCATCCTTCTTCCTCAAGGGTCCCGCTGCTCAATGGTGAGATAGCCACAGGCGTACCCTACCTACTGGAACGGTCATCACTTGGTCGGATTTCCAAGCTGCTTTCCATGCCCGCTTCATTCCTCGAGGAATCATGGACAAGAAGAAGCGCGAGTTCCGCAACCTCACTCAAGGCAACAAGTCTATAGATGCTTATTAGCGGGAATTCTTGGACTTGTCCCATTACACCAAAGAAGACATTGCTACTGATACTCACAGACAGGAAAAGTTTCATGATGGACTTCACCCTGATATCAAGCTAGCACTGCTCGTTCATGACTTTGCCGACTTCGCCACCTTGATGAACAAGGCTATTCAGGTTGAGACTGGTCTTCAGGAACACCAGGGATCCCTCAGGCGTAGCCGTGACATTGGCCCATCTTCGGGCCCGTCAGCGCAGAAGAGTCGGATATGGATTCCCCACAGCATGTATCGTCCAACTACACCTGCACCAAAGACATCCTATGCTGCACTTCATCTGCCTTCTCCTCCGGAGAGGCAGCCTCTTCGAGCTGTACCACCCCATGCTCCTGCTCCCAATCCCAATGATGGTCTATGTTTCAAGTGTGGCCTTCTAGGTCACCATTCCAGGAACTGCCCTCAGAATCAGAATCAGCTGACTCTGCCTTCTAGTGCTCGTGGTAACAATCAACCCCGCAACAACAATGCCCGACCTTATGGTCGTGGGCATGCTAACAACATTGATCTGAATGAAGCTCAAGACCAGCCTGCTACTGTGTTGGGTACTCTCCTTGTTAATTCAGTACCAGCTTCAGTTTTATTCGATTCAGGGGCATCACATTCATTCATGTCAGAAAATTTTGCATATGCACACGACATTCGATGCGAGCCCATGAACACTCCAATAGTGGTACGCACCCCTGTGGGACGATGTCAAACTACCATGATTGGTCGCGACGTTCCCATTGGGATTGAAGGATTGGAATTCCTTGTTTCTCCCATTATGCTGGAGTATTCCAATATTGACCTCATTCTGGGAATGGAATGGTTGAAAGCACATACTGCCTCTATCGTTTGCGCCACCAAGGTCATTCACCTTCTCCACCCTTCAGATGAGACAGTAAGATAGAATGCTCGTCTGGTTCAAAATGCTGAAGCTCCACTCTATCTCTTGAATGCGTTGAACGCAACACCTCTTGAGGGAATAGAAAAGATTCTAGTCGTTTGCGACTTCCAAGACGTCTTTCCATAAGAACTTCCAGGAATAGCCCCTGCCCGGTTGTTGAGTTCGCCATCGACTTGAAACCAGGCACCGTTCCTATTGCCAAACAACCCTACAAGATGCCACCTCATGAACTCCTTGAACTTAAGGAGGAAATCGACAAATCTCTTCACAAGGGTTTCATTCGTCAAGGTTCCTCTGCTTGGGGACCAACTTCTCTCTTCGTCAAGAAGAAGGACGGAACGAACCGTTTGGTCCAAGACTATCGTCCTATCAACCAAGCTACAATTCAGAACAAATATCCCCTTCCTTGGATCAATGATCTGTATGATCAACTGGCTGGTTCATCGATATTCTCTAAACTCTACTTGAGGTTGGGTTACCACCAGATCCGTGTGCGTGAAGAGGATATTCCAAAGACCGCATTTGTTACTCGATATGGTTCATATGAGTACACCGTCATGTCTTTCGGCTTAACCAATGCTCCAACTACATTCTCTCGTCTGATGAACTACATATTCATGGATTACCTCGACAAGTTCATCGTAGTCTATCTGGATGATATTCTGGTATATTCAAAGAATAAAGAAGAACATGCTGAACATCTTCGACTTGTTCTGGAGAAGCTCGAGAACATCAACTTTATGCCAAGTATTCCAAGTGCGAATTCTGGTTACCTGAAGTCACTTACCTTGGGCATGTAATCTCCAAGGATGGTATTGCCGTGAACCTAGAGCGAGTTCAGGCTATTCTTGACTGGACTCCTCCGAAGACTGTCAAGCAAGTCAGAAGCTTTCTCGGACTTGCCAGGTATTGCCGCCATTTTGTCGAGAACTTCTCCAAGATTGCCAAGCCACTGACTAATCTGCTTCACAAAGGCGTTAAGTTCGATTGGACAGACAAATGTCAGGAAAGTTTCCAGACACTCAAGGACAGCCTGACTTCGGCCCCAGTGCTTGCTCCCCCTTATTCTCGCAAGGACTTTGTCATCTATTGCGACGCTTCACGACAAGGATTAGGCTGCGTCCTAATGCAAGAGCGCAGAGTGATTGCTTATGCCTCCCATCAAGTGCGTCCTCATGAAGAGAACTACCCAGTTCATGACCTCGAGCTTGCTGCGGTTATCTTTGCACTGAAGCTATGGCGATAGTACCTTCTCGGTAACCGTTGTGAGATCTTCACCGATCATCAGAGTCTGGAGTACCTGTTTACTCAGCCAGATCTGAACCTTCCTCAGCAGCGATGGATAGAAGCTATTGCTGACTACAACTGTGATATATCTTACACACCTGGAAAGGCTAATGTAATGGTCGATGCCATGAGTCGCAAGTCTTATTGCAATAATCACATGGTTCATAAAGCTCAACCCCGCCTTTATGAAGAACTTTGCAAGCTGAACCTTCAACTAGTTCCACAGGGTTCTCTGAATAACCTTATCTTGGAACCAACTCTTCTGAAAGCAATTAAGTCCGCTCAAGCCAAAGATGCTCATGTTGATCTGATAAAAAGGATCTTGCCTTAGAGAAATCCAAAGATTTCTCACTTGGTGAAGATGGTCGTCACTGGCCTTCCCAAGTCTCAAAAGGGTAACGATGCTATCTTTGTCGTCATCGACCAATTCTCGAAGGTTGCTCACTTTTTGCCAGTCAAGGAGGCAATCACTGCTAGTCAATTAGCAAACTTGTATATCTCTCGAATTGTGTCACTCCATGGCATTCCGAAGGAGATCAGTTCATACTATGGCAGTATATTCAATTCAAAGTTCTGGGATAGTTTCCAAGAGGCAATGGGAACTCATATTACCTGGAGCACTGCTTATCATCCCCAATCCCAAGGCCAAGTCGAGCGAGTCAATCAAATTCTTGAAGACATGCTTCGGTCTTGTGTTATTTCTTTCGATAAGAAGTGGGAAGAATCTCTCCCTTATGCGGAGTTCTCCTATAACAACAGATATCAAGCCAGCTTCAAGATGGCACCCTTGGAAGGCTCTATGGACGTAAGTGTCGAACCCCTCTGAATTGGTCAGAAACTAGGGAACGGACACTCATTGGTCCGGACATTATTCAACAAGCTGAAGAGTAGGTTCGCATTGTCCGGATAATCTCAAGGCGGCCCAGTCCCGCCAGAAGAGCAACTATGACCAGAAACACTGGGGTTCAACTTATCAACCTGGTGAACAAGCTTAAGTGTGTGTCAGTCCTTTGAGAGGCACTCATCGATTCTGAGTCAAGGGAAATCTAGCTCCTCGCTACATTGGTCCCTTCCATATTCTCGCCCATCGTGGATTGGTGGCTTATCAACTGGAGTTGCCACCTCAGTTCTCTCACATCCATGACGTCTTCCATGTGTCGCAACTTCGTCATTGCTTCAAGGATCGGGAACGTGAAGTGGATCCGGAATTGATAGAAGTTCAAGATGATCTCACATACAAGGAGCATCCGATCTGCATTCTTGAACAAGCTGAACGTCGAACACGCTAGAAGGTTACCAAGTTCCTCAAGGTGCAATGGTCGAATCATACTAAAGATGAAGCCACACGGGAATGCAAGGATAACCTCCATGCTGAATACCCTGACCTCTTCCCTTCTACCTCTTAATTCTCGGGACAAGAATTTCCTTTAGAGGAGGAGAGTTGTAACACCCCGGTGTAATGATGCTACAGTAATCCATGAGATCAAGCTAATCATTTTGATCAATATTCCATTTCAAATTCCAGTTGAATCCAATTTCAGATGCTGAGTGAAATTCAAAATTAATCAAACATGAAAACTAAAATGTTCATCTTGTGCCAAATAATGCATAATTATTATTGGTGGTGAACCAACATTTCTGCAAAGTGTTTAGTTGGCCTAAACTATTTGAAACCGAAGTTTAAAAAGATAAAAAGAAAACTAAAGAAAAAGAGGAGGTGAGAGAGAGAGAGAAAAGGCCCCTGACCCCCCTGGGCCTAACCCCCGGGCTAAGCCCAACAGGCCATGTGGCCCACTCCCCTTCCACTGTCGCCTCCCACCTCCCACTGTTCGACCGACCAGGCGCCTCGGCGCCACCCGACCACCTCGCCAGCCTCGCCGGGAGAGGATAAGGGCGACGCCTCGGGCGCCTCTCCCATTCACCTCACCACTTGCCCCGCTCCGCATCTCCCTCTCCCCACCAGTTTCCTCCTCTCCTCTCTCCCTTCAGATCCATCACCACCGAGATCCATCGCCGCCGAGCACCGCGCTCCACCGCGGCCACCGGCGCCCATTCCTCCCTCCGAGGTGTGTAGGAGGTCCGCGGTGGACTGCTTCTTCCTCCTCATCACCGGGTCGAACCCGAGGAGTGCCACCGTCGTCACTCGCGTCTTCGTCCCCAACTGCGGCCACCGCTACGCCGCCGTTCGAACCGCCCCGAGTCTGCAGCTACTAAACCTCCACGAGCCATCATGTGAGCCACTCGGTGAGCCTCTCTTCCTCCCTCATCTCTTTGGTCGTCCTCGCACGCGCGCTAGCTGCGTCTCCCATGGCTCCCGAATGCGCCGCCGCCCGCGCACGTCGTCTGCGTGACTCCGACGACCATTTGGTTGCAGGCTGGAGTCCGACGTGCTTGTTGCATTGCGTAGCACCTCCCGCGCCCGTTAGTTCACGCTTTAGCACGCTGCTGCTCTGTTGCATCGAACGCCAGAACCCCACCGCCGCCTCCAAGTGTCGTCGGCGCAGTTCCGGCCAGCCGCGAGCCCAACCGACCTCACCACACGGCGCATCGGGCTCTCCTCGTTCGAACACGCCTGCCCGCGCCCATTTTGGCCGCCGGACGACGAATCCCGATGCACGGCCGCGCCCTCTGCCAGGGATTTGGTCACCGGAGCTAGCTCTGGCACCACCGCTAACCTGGACGGCCGGGGCCACCCCCTCGGTCGCTGACCCGTGGGCCCCTGTGGCCCGACTGTCCTGTTGACTTCGGCCAACTGCTGACTGGGCAGGCCCCAGCCACTAACGTGCGGGCCCCACCGCTTATTTCCTCTAACTAAAATGTTTTAATAAATAAAACTAATTAGTTTAGCTAATTAGTCTATGACAGGTGGGGTCTAGTAGCTAACTAACCTATATTAGTTAGTTTAATACACGGTTTGACTAACAGAGGTTGACATGTGGGTCCCATAGGACCCACGGGCCTGGTTTGACCTGGTCAGCCGCCCTGCTGACTTCTGATGTCACTGTGATGTCATGCTGACGCAATAAACCCTTATGTTAATTTATTTAATTCTAGAAAAATGTTTAAAATTTTGAAAATTCATAGAAAATAAACCGTAATTCGGATGAAAATGTTTTCTACATGAAAGTTGCTCGAAAAAATCCAACGAATCCGAATACGTGGCCCGTTCATCTGTCAGATGGCTCTAACTATATGAACATGGAACATTCCCTCTCCGGTCATCTATCTGACTTAGGTCCGGAACCGGGAAAACATTCCCGGTTGAATTCCCCCTTCACCTATATCGTGTAACCATACGTTAGGTCACACCCGACACATCATATTGCCACGTTATGCTTTGTGATGCTATGTTTGCTTTACATTTACTGTTTCTTCCCCCTCTTCTCACCGGTAGACCCCGAGACCGATGCTGCCCCTGTGATCGACTATGTCGACGATGACCCCTCCTTGCCAGAGCAACCACGCAAGATCCCCCTTTGATCATCCCGATATCGCCCATTCCATTCTCTCATGCTTGCATTAGATTTTGCTACTCTTATTGTTTGCTCCTATTCTGTTGCATAGCCTGCTTTTGTAACATGCTTATTGTTACCTTACCTGCTTATCCTAAACTGCTTAGTATAGGTTGGTTAGTGATCCATCAGTGACTCCCACCTTGTCCTTGTTGCCCCTGCCTCATCATCGAATACCCGATCAACGGGATCGAAGACCAGGCCCCGGCACCGCACATCACTTTTCCCTTAGTTGCTCGACACTGCAGGGTTACTATCGAGTGCTGGGTTACTATTCGGTCGTGGTCATCGAGGGTGATTCCGCCTTAACCACTTCCGATACGACTCTTTCATGCAACCCCTCAAGTGTGAAACTCGGGGGTGATTCCTCTTATGTTCACCTTGATGGGATGATTGAGGCCATTCAAGAAATGTGCCATAGTTTGCTCGTCATCTTCCGTGACATTGGCTCGTATCATGGCTATCTCCATTTCCTTGTAGTATTCCTCAACACTCTTTGTTCCTTGCTTGAGTAGTTGGAGCTTCTTGAAGAGATCACGGTTGTAGTAGGTGGGCACAAAACATGCTCGCATGACATCTTTCATTTGAGCCCAAGTGGTGATTGGTGGTTCACCTCTTGCTTCTCGGCGCTGAAGGACTTGTTCCCACCATATGAGCACATACTCTTGGACCTCAAGGGATGCCATAGCGATCTTCTTCTCTTCCTCATAGTTGTGCAAACGAAAGATTGTGTCGACCTTCAATACCCATGATAGGTACTCTTCGGGATCATTGCTTCCATTGAACTTGGGCATGGTGAACTTTAGCTTGCCATAGCGTTGCTCTTCATTGTGTTGTTGTCGAGGGTGATGACGACGCCCTTGATGCGGAGGATAGTCAATCTCATGTTGCTCTTGGAGTGTAGGATGTCCATAGTCATCTTGCTCTTGTGGAACTTGAGGTTGTGGAGGAGCTTGTTGAGCTTGAGGAGGAGGGTGAGGAACTTGACGTTGCACTCTTGGTTGGTAGTTCCGCTCTTGGATTTCTTCTCGAAGTGCTTCCTCTTGATTGCGCCTATCACGGTTGCGTTTGGCAATGGCTCGACTTGATTCTTGAAGGGTACGTTGCGCCTCAAGAGCTTGTGCTTCACGTTGTTGTTCTTGAAGACGTTGAGCCTCGGCATCTTGTTCAACTTGATGTTGACGCGCTCGTTCTTCCTCTTAGCGACATTGACGTTGTCGTTCTTGAGCTAGTGCAAAAGGAACTTGGTTTGGTTGAGGGCGATGTGCTTTCTCGTCAACGTGCTCTTGTGAAGGATTATCATGTAGAGGATTGCGAGATGCATGACGGTCTTGACGCGCGGCTTGGCGTAGAGTGTTCGGCGTCGGTGTATTTGAGCCGGAGAAGGTGTCGTCTGAGTGTCGACTTGAGAGGCTTCATCTTGAGTATGAAGAAGTGGAAGGAGGGCGGTTCACCAACAAGGCATGGATCTCGTCCATTCTTGCATCGTTCTCTTGCTTGTGAGCGTTGTCGGACAAGTTGAGGTTACCGTCCTTTGTGATGATGAGTCCTTTGCGAAGATGAGTGGTGGTGATGATGATGTCGAATCGTACATATATAGCCGAAACATAATAGGACATGGGAACCACAACTCAAAATCTCAAAGACCAAAATGTGTCAAAACTTGTCGGAGTGTGGAACGGGTACGCGATGGTGGTGTATGTGGGAAGCTATGGTGGTATAGGTGTTGGCAAAAGGTGGTGGAAAGTGGAGCAATGGTGGAGGCCGAACTGAAATTTTTCAGTTTCGTCAGGGTTTTACAGACGTCCGGTGGAGCACGGTCATCCGGTCGCCGGATGTCCGGTGGAGCCCGGTCGTTCGGTGCCTGGGCAAATTTGGGCACGGGATGAACAACTCGATTTCGAGGTGGAGGAAGGTGGAGAGGTCAAATCCGCGTGATTTTGTGGATGGAAAATGGTGGAGAGGGTGGGTAAAGCTATATCCACACGTGGCAACACAAATCCATGGATCAAATCCAACAAAAGTTCATCACATCAACAAATCATAAAAAATAAATTGGGACTATTTTTGCTGGGGATTTTCGGATTTAGGACGAAAACAACAAAATCAAGCTAGAAAACACGGGGTAGGGGCTCCAAAAACATGATCAACGTGGCTCATGATACCTAGATGATGTAGGGTAGAACCCTAGAGGCCGATTTTTCATGTTTGGAGCAGATCCCTACGAAGAACATGAAGAACACGAGGAGGGAGTCGAGGGAAAAATACGAGAGAACACTCAACCAAGAATAATAAAGTCAAACATGTGCTTGATCCTCGAAACACAAAAGCGTACAAGATCCAAATCCAACAAGGGACGATACATAGGGTAACCAGTTCTTCTCCATGAGGATGTCTTGAATCCAACAAGGATCTTCTCCGAAGAGGTGTCGGTCCCTCGTGAAGGAGTAGATCCAGATGGGTGAGCGAGGCTCTATCTCACAAATGAGCTAAATCAATGCTAACCCTCTCTAGGAGGAGGAGGAGGTCCATACATACTCTAAGTGCAAAAGAGGGCGAAGTGAAGGGGTACATGGGCCTCAGCCCGCAACTGGATGCAGCCAGGGATTGAACGTCCGATGGGCGGCGGAAGTCCAGAGGCTCAGGACGGCGTAGACGTCCATAGATCTTTGGACTTCCGTAGTTTTGGTTCTATTGCCGGTTGCATGGTCGTCCGGTCTTCTTCGGATTTCTGTAGATTCGGTTCTGTTGGGGAAGTGTCGAACGTCCGGAGGGGCTCGGTCGTCCGGAGCCTGGGTGTTGTCGGACATCCAGCCGCTGTAGCTTTTCCTGGCCTGTTTTCCTTGGGCTGTTGCGACCTCCAGGGGTCGGACGTCCGGGCTGGGCCGGTCGTACGGAGCCTGTAGCTTCTGTGGCAGCTTTTCTTCTTGTCCTTCATGCTTGGTGTCCTCGCCGTCTTGTCCATTGAATGTAGATGCTCCATGGCTCTCCTCCAAGCACTTGATCACACATAGAGTCTCCACATGAGGTAGTAGCCATGTCTCGTAAGTAGAGGGTGGGAGTTTGGAGAGGAGCGAGTTCACCTTATCTTTGATAGCCTTTGCTCGAGCTCTTTTCATATGTCCAAGTGGTGTCGAGGGGGATGTAGGTACGTCCATGGGGATGATCGTGGGATGCTCCGCATCAAAAATGCTCGCAATGTCATATATGGTGGAGTCACTCATGTCACTCATGTGGTGCTGGCTCTCCTCACATGGCAATTGGGGCATCTCATCATCTGTGGATGTCAGAGAGATGTAGGTGCAAATGTCTCCATGCTCAACTCATATTGCTGCCTTGGTTGAAGGGATAGTCTCATGCTCAACCTCCTCATCCATAACACCTCCAAAGATGAATGATCTAGGAAGTGCCAAATCATCACTCTCCTCCGAGACCAAAGATAAAATCTCATGTGCGCTCACGTAGCTTGACTCGGAGTAGGGGACATATTGGGGCACCATCTTCATGTTATTGAAGAGGTTAATTCTCGTCGTCGTGGACGAAGGGGATGGTCCTAGCTCGACCTTCTTGTCATGATCTTGTTGTTGGAGGCCCATATGATGTGGCACATCGTAGCTCGTCTCCATGACCGAAGGGAATTTCCCATGCTCGGCCATCTTCCTTGAGGGGCTTCCGAAGATGGAAGTGTCACCCTTGCTTGTAGGTGGTCGCCTTTATGTTGAAGATGTCCATGTAGGAAAACTCGTGGGAAGTAGGCGAAGATGTCGTACATCCAAAGGCGAAGATGCGTTGATAGCACTTGGCGAAGATGCCGACGTGTTGGTGGTGGTAGTCGTAGCTTCCTCTTGGTGGTGCTTGTCTCGCGGTCTTCTATTGTGCTCTTGAAGCTTGGCCTTGTCATGTAGTAGAGCTTGTTCGGACTTGTAGGTTTGCTCATGTCAAGCGTCTTCATGATCATGGTTTTGTTGTCGTGCTTGAGCTCGAAAAAGGTGTCATTCGTCATCGTCGTGCAGATGAATCTTGGAGGTTACTTGCCCTTCATGACGATGTTGATCATGATGATCACCACGGAGATGTGGACGTGGACGACTTGCGCTTGCAATGTTTTTGTGCTCCGAGGACTTCTGACTTGAACGTCTCCGTGGACGACTTGTTGTAGCTCCTCCATGTGTTTGTTTTGGTAGTTTAACAAGTTGTCGATGTAGTCGCTTTTCCTTGCTTCAGATTCTCATATGTTGGTGGCGATGTTCTCGAGGCCTTGCATTACAACATTGTAGTCTGAAGTGGGGAGTTGTGTTGTTGTAGTTGTACGAGCCATCGTTGTCATGGAAGACCGGAGATGAAATGATTTGCCTATCCATCACAAGATTCGAGCAAATGTGAGTGGAAGAAAGGAGAGAACTATACCAAATGTACCTTGACCGATGTTGATAATGGATCAATGATCAGCAATGATGTAACAAGGAAATAGCACAATTGGTACTGATCTCGTCAATTTCTCACACCTACACAAATAAGGCTTATGGTGGAGCTCGGTGAGGACAGTGGCACAAAAATTTGATGCTAAATATTAGCAAGAGTCAATAATGTTGAAAGAGACTCACATATTCTCAAGTGAAACAAGTAGACCAATAGCAATATGTGGCACATGGAAACACACACACGAATAGATAAATGGGGTCGTGCAACCAAGGGATGAGCACAAAATGTGGAATCCACAGAAAACGCTCGTGTTGCACAACTCAAGAGAGAAGCTAGCACGATTGCTTAATAGGCGGATACGACACTTTGTACGCTATATATGTATGATGTTCCGATGTTCCTCTAAAGATGATCCAAAATTATCGGATATGACAATCTTATATGAAATGTGGTATGATGCTATGGCTATTGTGTACAAGCTTCTTTGCTCTCTTTTTCTTTGCTTAAAAGCTTATTCTTTCCTTTTTTGGATATGGTCACTTATGCGAAATGCACAAACCAAGATAGCAATTGTGTATATGCGTGAACAATCTTGTGACACAAGAGATGGTATGATAATACCAATATGATATGGTATGTATGCAATGCGAGGTGTAGACCAGTGATCACTAATATGGCACAAGTAACTTTACCGGCAATACTCAGTGGCTAGTCTCAATAGGCAAGTGACGCAAAAATGGGCTGGGGGTTAACAATGCAATGGCAAGGGGAATATACAATGGTGTCATCATGGTTACTGTCACTTGCTTACGATTGATGGTGTCAAAATGGTGAAGTGGTCAATATCGATGACGACCTCGTGGCGATGATGAGTGGAGGTGTTCTTGATGTCAAACCGTCCCTAATTAGCTGAAACACCTTAGGAAATAGAAAAACCGCAAGCTCAAAATCTCGAATTTCAAATGTCAAATGGTGGTAGCGGAATGCGATGGAATGCGATGGTAGTTTGTACTCGGTAATGCAGAAGTGGAATGATGGGTTATGCGAGTCAAAGTTGCATTTGTCGTCCCTAAGTAGCCGAAACACCTTAGGAGATACAAGGCACAATTCAAACAAGCTCAAACAAAATTGGGTTAATTTGGGTTGTCAGAAGGTTATGGTGGGCAAGGTTATGTGGTAGTTATGGTATTGGTGGATGAAGAAGTAATCCTCGCAAAGTAGTCAAAACACCTTAGCAGACAGAAGCCACAACTCAAACAACCACTAATGCTATGTGGAACAAAATGGGTTATGTTGCAGAAGTCGGTGATGGCAATGCAGATGATGTGGTGGAGGCCCTAGGAAAAGATGCCAAAGTTCCAAACATTTTATGGTGTCAAATGATGGAGGTAGTATTTTTGTGGGATGGGTGATGTCAATATCTTGAAAACGAGCTAAACAACATCAAAATCGAAGTCCAGATGAATTAGTTGTGGGCGAAACAAAATTCAGTGGAAGTCTAAATCTATAGGTGTCGGACGTCCGATGGCTGCAGCACGGGACAGACGCCCGGAAAAGACCGGAAATCCGATGCTTTCGTTCTAGATCGGGGGTGTCAGACATCCGGTAAGTGTCGGTCATCTGATGGTTCTGGGGGCGTGGACGTCCGAGAAAACGTTGGTCGTCCAGTGGGTCTGGGTCAACTCGAGAACCTAGTTTTGGGAAGAGATTTTGGGCGGAAAATGGGGATTTGGGGGTCAATATTGAGGAGATTTCATGCATGAAAGATGGTGAAACTTGGGGACATGCTAGATCCACTCGAAACCAAGCAAATCCATGGATCAAAATCAACAAAACATCATCAAACCAACAAATCACAAAAAAAATTGGGCCTAATTTTGGTGGGGATTTTCAAAATTGCGGAGGAAAACAACAAAATTAGGCTAGAAAACAAAGAGGGGAGGCTCCAAATTCGTGATCAACCATGCTTTGATCAAAGATGATCATGAAAAAGCTGGCTCTGATCCAAGATGATGTACGGCAGAACCCTAGATGCCCGTTTTTCATGATTGGAGCAGATCCTATGAGGAACTGATACGTCTCCAACATATCTTTAATTTTTGATTGTTCCATGCTATTATATTATCTGTTTTGGATGTTTAATGGGCTTTACTATACACTTTTACATTATTTTTGGGACTAACCTATTAACTGGAGGCCCAGTCCTAATTGCTATTTTTTTTGCCTATTTGAGTGTTTCATAGAAAAGGAATATCAAACGGAGTCCAAACGGAATGAAACCTTCGGAAGAGTGATTTTTGGAACAAACGTGATCCAGAGGACTTGGAGTGGACGTCAAGAAATAAGCGAGGAGGCCATGAGGCAGCGAGGCGCGCCTGCCCCCCTGGGTGCGCCCCCACCCTCGTGTGCCCCTCACAGCTCCACCGACCTACTTTCTTCCTCCTATATATACGCATATACCCCGAAAACATTCAGGAGCACAATAGATTGGTAGTTCCGCCGCCGCAAGCCTCTGTAGCCACTAAAAACCAATCGGGACCCTATTCCGGCACCCTGCCGGAGGGGGGATCCCTCACCGATGGCCATCTTCATCATCCCGGCACTCTCCATGACAAGGAGGGAGTAGTTCACCCTCGGGGCTGAGGGTATGTACCAGTAGCTATGTGTATGATCTCTCGCTCTCGTGTTCTTGATTTGGCACGATCTTGATGTATCGCGAGCTTTGCTATTATAGTTGGATCCTATGATGTTCTCCCCCTCCACTCTCTTGTAATGGATTGAGTTTTCCCTTTGAAGTTATCTTATCGAATTGAGTCTTTGAGGATTTGAGAAAACTTGACGTATGTCTTGCATGTGCTTATCTGTGGTGACAATGGGATATCACGTGATCTACTTGATGTATGTTTTGGTGATCAACTTGCTGGTTCAGTGACCTTGTGAACTTATGCATAGGGGCTGACACACGTTTTCGTCTTGATTCTCCGGTAGAAACTTTGGGGCACTCTTTAAAGTAATTTGTGTTGGTTTGAATAGATGAATCTAAGATTGTGTGATGCATATCGTATAATCGTACCCACAAATACTTGAGGTGACATTGGAGTATCTAGGTGACATTAGGGTTTTGGTTGATTTGTGTCTTAAGGTGTTATTCTAGTACGAACTCTATGATAGATCAAACAGAAAGAATAGCTTCATGTTATTTTACTACGGACTCTTGAATAGATCGATCAGAAAGGATAACTTTGAGGTGGTTTCGTACCCTACAATAATCTCTTTATTTGTTCTCCGCTATTAGTGACTTTGGAGTGTGTAAGGACCAGACCTCAAACAGTCTGATCTCTGTGCCTTAGTGTCATCCCTGGATCGGTAATGCTGACACGCACAGTACTCGAGGATTTATAACAGAGTAGCAATCACACAGTTATTACATCGAATGTCTCAAAAGAGAACTTATTACAAAAAATATGGCTTAACGCCATCTAAAATCGATAACAGCGGAAGGCTTGGAAGATAAAGTGAGTCCATCAACTCCAATGGCATCACTTAGTGAAAGAAAACAACCTATGGCACCTTACTCACCGTCTAAAAAGTCTGCAACATGAACGTTGCAGCCCGAAACCGGTCAGCACATGAAATATGCTGGCAATGTAACACAAGAGAGTAATGAACAGAATAATTGCTATCACTACATGCATATATGGCTAGTGGAAAGCTCTATGGTTACAGTTTTGCATAAAGCCAATGTTTCCCTACAACAAAGGTATAAACTTTATTTAACTATCATGGTGGTTGTTAAGCATTGAGAAGTTCCTCCAACTCAATCCCAATTAAGCAATCATCATTAGACCTAAATCAAATTATATTTAAGAGTGATGAGATCAACATGATAATCCAGGAACTAGATACTCAAAACAACCATAACCAGGGACACGGCTAACCATGATTAGCTTGTACACTCTGCAAAGGTTTGCGCACTTTTCCCCACAAGACTCAAATACATCCATGTTCGGAGAATCGAGACACAGTCTTTCTGAAACAATAACTCTTTACTCTGGATGGACAGTTACACCTACTTTCCCCTACATTTGCTAGCCCACCATTGAAAGAGGTCTTGCAACATACTCAACTACGCTAGAGCCCATAATAGCTTGTGGCTGCACACGGAAGTTTCTAGCATGAATAATCTTATGATCCCTTGAGCTTCGGTGGCGGACTGTAGGATGATCACATGGGTACTCCGGGATATCCTAGGACAACACTGGATTCTCCAGGTGCCCTGACAACTATTGGGTACTCCAGGGTGCCTTCAAGCAATCCACCCAGATGTGTATTAAAGTAACCACCTTAAGTTAACCATTAAGTAACAACTCACACATCTGTCATGTATCACTCGAACCAAACCACGTCTACAAGCATAGCATAGCAATATAAGCAACGTAGAAGTAACTCCCAAAGGTTTGATAAATAAACAGGTAATAGGTACTACCTCATCTACCTCCCAAAACCCACATGTTAAACAGGTCCTAACCATGCAAGGATTGATCTGATGCAATAAAACTGGGTAGTAAAGAGGTATGACCAAAGTGTTACTTGCCTTGCTGATGGTCCGTGAAACCTAGAGACTCGTAGTAGCATGCTTCGCACAACGGGTACTCTATCGCAAACAAACAAGCATACAATAAGCACTCAAATAAGAGATCTAACCAGAACGTTCAACTTAAGAACTCCGGTTTGCAAAAAAAATCAAAACAAACGAAGCAACAAAACTCAAACTTCGAAAGAAACAAGATCTGTTTACTAATCAGGACTTATGTCAAATTTTACAATAGCAAAATCTTGTTCAAGTTGGTTAAACAAAAAGAGGGCTTTGAGACGAGGACCTAGGCGCTTGAATCGCCTGATTCAGATAAACAAGCGAAAAGATAAACTAAAACGAAAATCAGGGCAGAAATCGCGATCGAAAATAATCGTGGAAAATCCCTGGAATAACAAAAACTGACGGACAGGCTAACGAACGAATGTTCGCTGTCTGCGGTTAACGGGTGAACTTTTTTCGTTAAAACGAACTTGCGAACGTGCGTTCACTAAATAACTAAACCGGAAAAAAACAATCTAAAAAAATTAAAATAACCGCGGGTTCTAGAAAAAACCGAACGGTTTTTCCGGTAAAACCCATCGGCGCCGGCGACTACCTCGGGAAGGGACGACGGCGGCTCCGGTGGAGGTTCCGGCGGTGGCGACGAAGTCCGGCGGGCGGTGGGGTCGATGGTGAGGCGGTGGGCGGCGGCGACGGCGTCCGGCGGCGGGGCGGTGGGTGGCGCGGGCAGCGGCGAAGTCCGGCGGCGGCGCTGACTGGCGCGCGTTTGAGGCGGCGGCGCCTAGGGTTTGCGGGGCGGGCTGCTGGGCTGGCGGGGTCCCGGGCGGGCCTTTAAAGAGGGCCGGCCGGACGAGTCCGGGTCGGGTATGGCCCAGCTAAGTCAGTTTCGTTTTAAAATAATAATAATAATAATAATAATAATAATAATAATAATAATAATAATAATAATAATTCCGCGCATAGAAAAACAAATAAAAGAAATACTAAACAGACTCCAAAAATCCTGAAACAAATTTTCCCCGTCCTCTAAAAATATAGCGGACAAAGTGAACATTTATTTGGGCCTTGAATGCAATTTTGAAAAACACATATTTTTCCGAATTCATATAAAATGGCGATAAAAATCCAAATAAAATTCTTATTTGATTTTAATATTAAATCTCCAATATTTCTTTATTTTGGGAAAGACATTTTATCCCCTCTCTTTTATTTCTATAAAAGAAATATTTGAAGAGAAAATAATTAAAATCAAGCGATCCTCTTTTCAAAATTTGAGAAAACTCAAATATGAAAATAAAGAAATCCCCAATTCTCTCCGTGGGTCCTTGAGTTGCATAGAATTTCTAGGATCAAGCCAAAATGCAATAAAATATGATATGCAATGATGATCTAATGCATAACATTCCAAATTGAAAATTTGGGATGTTACAAACCTACCTCCCCTTAAGATGAATCTCGCCCTCGAGATTCGGGTTGGCTAGAAAAATAAGTGCGGGTGATCCATACGTAGATCTTCCTCTCATTTCCAGGTGGCTTCATCGTCGGTATGGTGGCTCCACTGAACTTTGCTGAACTTGATAACCTTGGTGCGTGTGACTCGGCTGGCAAACTCGAGAATCTTGACCGGTTTCTCCTCGTAGGTCAAATCGCTATCCTACTGGATCACTTCCAGTGGCACTGTATCTCTCATAGGAATATCAGCCATCTCTGCGTGGCACTTCTTCAACTGGGAAACGTGGAACACATCGTGCACTCCTGACCTTCAGGCAATTCCAACTTGTAAGCAACTTCTCCCATACATTCCAAAACTTTGTATGGTCCCACAAAACGTGGTGCTAACTTTCCCTTAACTCCAAAACGCGTAACTCCTTGAAGTGGGGACATACAAAGATAAACTCTGTCTCTGACTTCGTAAACTGTCTCCTTGCGTTTAGAATCCGCATAGCTCTTCTGCCTGGACTGGGCTACCTTGAGTCTATCGTGAATCAACTTAACCTTCTCTTCAGACTCTTTAATCAAACCTGGTCCAAACAACTGATGGTCTCCAACTTCATCCCGCAACAACGGTGTCCTGCACCTGCTTCCGTACAAAGCTTCGAAAGGGGCCATATTCAAACTGGCTTGATAGTTGTTGTTGTAAGAGAACTTGCATATGGAAAATTGTCGTCCCAACTAGATCCATAATCTAGTGCACAAGCTCTCAACATGTCCTCCAGAATCTGATTTACTCTTTTAGTCTGTCCATCTTTCTGTGGATGAAAGGCTGTATTGAACTCTAGCCTGGTACCCAAAGTCTCATGCAACTGATTCCAGAACTTTGAAGTAAACTGGGTTCCTCTATCTGATACAATGGTCCTCGGAACTCCATGCATACCTACGATCCTGGTCATGTATATCTTTGCCAACTTAGCACCGGTGTAAGTGGTCTTCACTGGGATGAAATGAGCTACTTTCCTCAAATGATCGACTACAACCCATATCGAGTCATAGCCTGAACGAGTCCTGGGCAATCCCGTGATAAAATCCATGCCTAGCTTATCCCACTTCCAATCGGGTATCATCAATGGCTATAGCAATCCTACTGTCTTCTGATGCTATGCCTTAACTCTCTGACATACATCACAAACTGCTACATACTCCGCACTATCCTTCTTCATTCCGGTCCACCAAAAATTATCCTTCAAATCCAGATACATCTTAATATTTCCTGGGTGAATCGAATACGGTGAATCATGGGCCTCTTGCAGAATCAACTTCCTGATCTCTGGATCATTTGGCACATATACGCGGTCCTCAAACCATAAGGTATCGTGCTCTTCTTCACGAAATCCTTTAGCCTTTCCTTTGCTCATCCTTTCCTTTATCTCAACAATCTCTTTGTCAGTCTTCTGGGCTTCCCTGATCTTATCCATCATGGTAGACTGAATCTCCAATGCTGCTACGTAGCCTCTCGGAACTATCTCCAGACTTAGTTCACGAAGATCTCTGCTAACTCCTTGGGTAACTCTTCGGTCATGAGTGTATTGAGATGACTCTTGTGACTCAACGCATCAGCTACTACGTTAGCCTTTCCGGGATGATAGTGCAATCTCATATCATAATCCTTGATGAGCTCCAACCATCTCCTCTGCCTGAGATTCAACTCCTTCTGCGTGAGGATATACTTCCAACTCTTGTGATCCGTGTACACCTCACAATGGTTTCTGATGAGAAAGTGTCTCCACGTCTTCAACGCATGCACTACGGTTGCTAACTCCATATCGTGTGTAGCATAATTCAATTCATGGGGTTTAAGCTGTCGGGAGGCATATGAAACAATTCTTCCTTCTTGCATAAGCACTCACTACTAGAAAAATGGCTATAGCTAATATGGACATTAATGGCGCACCATGTATGTGGTGCGCCACTGCTATATAGCAGTGGCGCACCAGATACAGGTACGCCATTATTCACATATTACTAATGGCGCACCTGGTGTGTGGTGCGCTATTACTAGTTTTGAAAAAGAAAATTGTTAGCAGTGGCGCACCAGGGGATAGTGCGCCATTACTCTGTGTATGACTTGGTCAAACCTTGGTCAAACTTAGTAATGGTGCACTTTGCATAGGTGCGCCATTACTATCTCAAACTTAGTAATGACGAACCTATACAAAGTGCGCCATTACTAACTTTGACCAAGGTTTGACCAAGTCATACAAATAGTAATGGCGCACTTTGTGAAGGTGCGCCATTACTAACTTTCAAATGCACCCCCCCCCCCGTGCTCCGCCTTTTCACTTAAAAAAAAGAAAATGATGGAAATGTCAAAAAATAAAAGAAAATAAGTTTCCCATGTGATATGTGGTCTAGTTGTTGGGAAAATTTACAACTATGAATTTTGACTTTATTTGCAAAATCTCTCTAGAATTTAGTAAAATGGGCATAACTTTTGCATACGAACTCAGATTAAAAAGTTTTTTATACAAAAAATCATCTACTCGAAAAGTTACATCCGAATTCAACCTGGGGAACCTCGTTGAAGATTTTTAGAATCTCCAAAAACCTAACAGAATAAAAGATATGGGGCTTTTAAGATCTAGAGGGGGGAAATCGAAATAAAAATTCAAACTTAGTAGTGGCGCACCATTTGCTAGGTGCGCCACTAGTAATAAAAAAATTAGTTTCAAAACTTTTTTTTTGGAAAAATGTTCAAAATATGATACGTAATATGAAAGGAAGTTTGAAATATTTTTTCAAAATTTCATCACACTCATGAACATGAACAAAGTCCTAGATATCAACAAGGTTTAATAGGATTGATATGCTAGATATATCAACAAGTGCCTGTTAAGTGAGCTGGTGCTGCTGTTGGATAGAACTGAGAAGTTAAGCGCGCTTGGGCAGTAGTGTGAGGATGGGTGACCTTTCGGGAAGTTTGACCACGAAGTGTGATTTGACTTGAGATTAAGCATATTGACTCGAGATTAAGCCATAGTGACTCGATATTAAGAAAAAAATGAAAAAAATTCTAAAAAAAATTTGAAAAAAATTTGAATTTTTTTTCTAATTTTTTTGAGAAAAATTGTTAGTAATGGCGCACTTCTATGTGGTGCGCCATTACTAAGTCATATAGTAATGGCGTACCTCTAGGCATAGTAATGGCGCACTATGGGTGCGCCATTACTATCTGTGATAGTAATGGCGTCATAGTAATGGCGCACCAAATGTGCGCCATTACTAAAAATTACTAATGGCGTGATAATAGTGGCGCACCTATAGTGCGCCATTAATGGAAAAAATAGGTGCGCCACTAACAGGCCTTTTTCTGGTAGTGACTGCTCCAAGTCCTCGACGAGAAGCGTCACAATGCACTTGATAATCCTTGCGTTGATCTGGAAGAATCAACACTGGAGCTGTAACCAAGCGTTTCTTCAACTCCTGAAAGCTGGCCTCACATTCCTCAGTACATTTGAACTTGGTGTCCTTCTTCAATAACTCTGTCATGGGCTTTGCAATCTTCGATAAATTCTCAATGAACCTCCTGTAGTATCATGCGAGTCCAAGAAAACTCCGGATCTCCCCAACTAACGTGGGTGCTTCCCAATTTGTCACCGTGACAACCTTGATGGGGTCTACTGCTATTCCTTCTCCGGAATAACATGTCCAAGGAATCCAACTTCCTTCAACCAAAACTCACACTTGCTGAACTTTGCATATAACTGATGTTCTCTGAGCTTCCCAAGTACCAAACGCAAATGCTCTTTATGCTCCTCCTCATTCTTGGAGTAAACCAATATATCGTCAATGAACACCATGATGAACTTATCCAAAAAATTCATAAACACTTTGTTCATCATGTTCATGAAATAGACAGGAGCGTTAGTCAGACCAAATGACATAACCTTATACTCATATAGCCCGTACCTTGTGGTAAAAGCTGTCTTAGGTATATCCTGCTCTCGAATCTTCAGCTGGTGGTATCCTGATCGCAGATTGATCTTGGAAAATACTTTAGCTCCTTGCAACTGGTCAAACAGATCATTGATCATCGACAGTGGGTACTTGTTCTTGATCGTCACTTCATTCAATCCACGATAATCAGCAACCATCCTCAACGATCCATCCTTCTTCTCCACTAGAAGCACTGGTGATCCCCAAGGTGACGAACTTTGGCGAATATAGCCTTTATCCAGTAACTCCTTAATCTACTTCTTAATTTCCTCCAAATCCTTTGCGGGCATCCTGTACGTTCTCTTAGACATTGGCCATGTGCCTGGCAAAAGCTCAATCAAAAACTCAATGTCTCTATCCAATGGCATGCATGGTAACTCTTCTAGAAATACATCAGGGAAATCCTTCACCACTGGTACTTCCTCCTGTACAACTCCTGATAAGGAATTTACTTGAGTCCTCTTCGGCACATGCCGGGATACATAATTGATCCTCCTTCCTTCTGGGGTGGTGAGCATAATCGACTTACTGGTGCAATCGATGTTTCCTCCATACATCAGTAGCCAATCCATACCCATAATCACATCCAAACCTTGCGACTCCAAAATTATCAGGTCTGAGAGGAAAACATGCCTGCCTATGGTCAATGGCATCTAAAAACATCCTTGGCTTGCCATTTGTTCCGCTCCTGGCGAGCTTACTAACATAGATGTTCTCAGAACTTTGGTGGGCAACTTATACTTATCAATAAATCCCCTTGATATGTATGAATGTGATGCACCAGTATCAAAAAGAATAATTGCAGTAAATGACTTAACCAAAAACTTACCTATTACTGCATCTGGCTGGGCTTCAACCTCCTCCACGTTAACATGGTTCACTTGTCCCCTGTTGAAAGGGTTGGGCTTCTTCCAAGAGCTTCCATTGCCATTTCCATATTTTCTTCAGAACATTCCGTGGCATAATGTCCATTCTTCCCGCACTTGAAACAAGTAATGTGACTTAGATCCTTCTTGGCGGGCGTTGCTGGGTTGGAACAGTTCTATCCGTTGCTCCCTCCTTTACCATTCCCATTCTTGGGGCCACTATGATTGTGCGAACTTCCTGCATTGTGATTGTGACCTCCATGGTTATGTTGAAGGGGTCCTCCTGAGTTCGGGGTAAAACGGGGTCTCTGCTGAGCTCCAGAATTGTACTTCCCTTGTCCATACTTCCTCTTGCGGTTGTCAATCTGCTGCTGCTTCCCTTCAATCATGAGATCTCTATCTACCAACTCCTGGTAGTTGTTGAAGGTTGCCACCATCTACTGCAGGCTCAGCTCATCATTCAGTCCTTCCAGAAATTTCTCCTGCTTAGCTGCATCTGTAGCAACGTCATCTGGGGCATAATGTGCTAACTTACTGAATCATCCACATACTAGCCCACTGTACGTCCTCCCTGGCACAAGTTGCGAAAATCGTGCTTCTTCATGGCCATAGCTCCTGCTGAAACATGGGCAGTACGAAAAGCCTGCTGAAACTGGTCCCATGTGGCAATGTCGATGGGATACATGGCTGTGAAATTGTCCCACCAAGATGTCGCGGGTCCATCAAGCTGATGTGCGGCAAAATGCATTCTCTCCGCATCTATGCATCCTGCAATGGTCAACTCCCTTCCAATCTTGCGGAGCAAATCATCTGCAACTATCGGCTCGGTGCTACTGGAGAACACCGGCGGATTCAGCCTTAGAAAATGGGTTAAGTGATCAACAGGTGGTGGTGGGTTGTTGTTGTTGTTGTTCCCCTGATTCTGATTCTGGACTAGTATCTGCAGCAATGCATTCTGCTGTTGGATCAACTGAGTGAGCTCCGACGGGAAAGCAAATCCATTGTCGCGTCTCAAAGGCATCTGAGGGTTTACAAAACATGAGAAAATAGAAGAGAATGAGGTCTAGAGGGAAAACACTACCCCTATGCACATGAGACAAGCACAATCATATCACTTCAATCAATTCAAACAAGGGCATACAATCGTTCTAACTATCGTTACAAAAGTGCTCGGACTATAATATATACATGGGGGAATACTACTACTGATATGGTGGTCGACTAGAAAAATTGATCAGTGGAAGACTCCATGATATCTGCTCCAGCTTCATCAACAAAGTCATCATCACTATCGTCAGGGTCTGAGTCGGTGTCATCGATGATGATGTAGTTCTCCGGGCAAGTGGAATTGTCATCTTCTCCTCATGGAGAGGGGTCTCCCATGATTACTCCTAGCTTCTTTGTCAGATCGTCATTCTTGTCCACAAGTATCATCATTTCTTCCTCATATCCATCGCATGGTAGACTTGAGTTCTTCCTCCAGCTCCGTGATCTTGGTCGTTGCCTTCTTTAGATCTATCATGCCTACGTACATCTGGTTTTCCTAGCGACGAATGTGCTAGTTTAACTCCTGGATGAAAGCTGCAATGGATCTATCCTT